>NW_006400162.1:52749-53809 GCF_000299155.1 Elephantulus edwardii
TTCTTTCATCGTCCCTTTGCCGAACTTCTACCCACCTTCGTGTTCCCTCTTCGAGACCCTAGACCTCAGGCTTATAAGCCCCTCCCAACTAGAGCAGCCCACGGCAGTTGGTGCCCAATGTGGGGCTCGAAAGTGAGGAACACCCAGGTAAGCTATCTCTCCTCTTTGTTTCTTTAAATATTTTTCAGGTCAGAAGTCGGCTCTCGCCGCAGAACGCTGCAGGTTCACCCGAAGCGTATTTGCTGGGTTAAGACGAGTAAGTGCAGATATTAATCATGGGACAATTACACTCAAAAGGTAAAAATCTTTTTGTTTCAGTTTTGAGTCATATGTTAGCTGCTTGCAGGGTAAAAGTCCCCAGAAAGAGTTTAAATGAATTCTATGATTTTGTGTTAAAAGTAAGTCCTTGGTTTCCAGAGGAAGGTAGTCTTTCTCTCGGCAACTGGAAGAAAGTAGGTGCTGATATGAGCCATTTTTATGAAACAAAGGGTGCTGGGGAAGTCCTGGTACAAGCATTTGCTGTGTGGGTACAAATTAGAGACATGTTAATGGATAAGAGTGAAATGAAGATCTTCATGGAAGAGGCTCCTTCAATAGCTGAGGATCAGGAGGCTGCTCCCTTGATTTCAGACAGTAAAAAGAAATATTCTTCTTCTGAAGAGGTTTTAGTGCAGGCTGCGGCTCAGAAAGGTCCTGATAATGAATGGTTAGACTCCCAGGATGAGGCAGATTTAGAGGAAGAAGCAGCTAACTATCATTGGGAGGATGATGGATATGGGCCTTTTCAAATGTTCCAGACCTCTCTAAAAAGGCCCTAAATGCACTACCGCCACCTAGCTATGGAGATGTGCCAAAAAATGATAAAACTAGAAAAAAGTTAACAACTAGAAACATGGGCTAGTTATAGCTCCTGACAAAATTCAACATAATAAGTCAATTAACTATTTAGGAAAGGTTATACATGATGAATATATTATGTCCCAAAAAATGCAGATAAAGACAGATAACTTAAAGACTCTTAATGATTTTCAGAAATTATTAGGGAATATTAATTGGATCC
>NW_006400162.1:75985-78107 GCF_000299155.1 Elephantulus edwardii
ACCTTTGATCTGTATTGTAAGAACCTATACCTTTGATCTGTATTGTAAGAACCTATACCTTTGATCTTGTGTGAATGTTTGTGTTCCAGGAACTAGCTGACCACAAACTGAAAAAACAATTACTGGCAAAAAACATATTTTAACTAACGTCAGCAGCAGGTAACTGACCTAAAATTGAACTTCTCCTTTTTCAAAGGGCCAATGAGTTAATTCCACACCAAAGAACCCCTAGACCTAGTATAAATTCCCTTGCTTTTTTGGGCTCAGGGTCGACTTCCCTGTCTCCTGTGTGAGATACAAGTCGTCCCGAAGCTTTGTCAATAAAAGCCTCTTGTGATTGCAGTGAGTGGATCTGGTGTGAGTTGCTCGGGGTCGCGCCCGGTCTGGGTAAAGCCCTAGTTTGGGGTCTTTCAGCAGGACCTTACAATTTTATAACCTCTGTATTAGATGGTACCACACAGGTTTAAAAAGCATATAAATGAGTCTATCATTAGACAAGTATTTTCTCACACAGTTGATAGAGTAGAAAATAAAGTATTTTAAAATATTTCAAATACACCTCTTCAAAATTATTCTCATGTATGCAAACCAACCAATACAAAATATTTCTCCTGTAAAGGTATTTAAATTTACAAGAAAAGGCCTAGACTTCGAATATCATCTCTTTTAAGGCATATCTGCCTTCTTCTCAATCAATTAGAGTTACTTAGACTAAAAATACTAGAAATGACTGCTGATCTAAAATGAAAATAAAAACGAAGTCTCTGGGGTGTTAATGTCTCAGAAGCATTTCTGTGGACTATGTGAGAGCCCTCTAGTACTGACCTGAGCGTCTTCGAAAGTGTAACGACCAGGTTCCTTCACATTTTGTGTGGTTTTGTCATAACTCTTAGAATCCAGGTTAATGGCACTGGGGGCACCTGGAGCCAGGAACTCTTGCCATATCTCCTGAACACGAGAAGGAACTTCTCTCATTGGTCTTTTCTTCAGGTCTTCCACTGCCAGCCAGAATCTGTGCAAAAATGCAACAACAAGCACTTAATCTAATGGATAACCACCTGAAAATTATTTTTACATTTCCACTTACTACCAAAATAACAAACAGATAAGTTTTGGAGAAAGTGCAGCCAAAGTGCTCCTTAGAGGCAGGACTTTGGGCATGTTGTTGTTGTGTGTTGTTGACTTGGAACTGGCCCACAGCTGACACTTCAGTAGGTTTTAGAGGCAGTCAATCACAGAGACTGTCCATCCTTCTCCCACTGAGCAGCTGGAAGATTCAAACCGTGAGTGCCTCTAGGATCGCAGTGCAGCTTCTTATCCCTAGGTCATCAGAGTATGTTGTTAGAAGGAAAAGACCATTATGCCTGGAAAGTGGAGGATTAGCACAGAGAGATGGACTACAGTGACTGTGGCAATGGGCTCAAGGGTGTCAGAGACAGTGAGGATGACACAGAATAGGAGAGGGTTCACATCTGCTGTTCACAGGGGCACTGTGAGTCATACCTGGCTTACGGGAACCTCATAACAACACCACAATTCTTAATGACACATAAAAGCAAGTGCACTTTCTCAGAGGGCATCCAATTCTAGACTTTCAATTATTTTTTTAAAAAAATTATTATTTAATTAGTTGTCTTGTGAGGGACTAGAAAGCACTATACTAAGTGAACTAACTCAGTTCCATAAGGACAAATACTGTATAAGACCATTATTGTAGAATGTGTATGAGGATCTAAGGTGGGGAGGGCAGCAAAGGCATGAGGATGGGCTGGTGGGGGAGGGCATTAATCACAGGATCACACACAATTTGATGGGTGGAGGGAATGGTGGGTAAAGGAAAGGGGAAGATCCATGAGAAAAAGAATGTATACGAACCTTGTAAGCAAACCAGTATAAAATAAAAATTTTATTTAAAAATCATTAATTAGTTGTATTCAGAAGTGTAAAATAATCTAGAAGGAAAAATAAAACATAATCTCTTTAAATTTTTTTCCTGAAGAGAAGATCTTGGAAGCAGGAGTGGCATCCACTTCCTAAACAATATGCTTCTGGAAATTCTATGAACTTTGAGAAATGATGATAGTTATAGCAAGGCTTCAGGTAATTTTTTTCCTTTTTATTA
>NW_006400162.1:78592-122628 GCF_000299155.1 Elephantulus edwardii
TGATGGGCACTTAGGTTGTTTCCAACTCCTTGCTATTGTGAACAAAGCCATGATAAACATGGGTGTGCATAAACTGCTTGGGTGGCAGTGATGGTGTCTTTGGGGTTTATTCCCAGGAGTGGAATTGCTTCATAGGGTTACTATGAGTCGTGCTGGACTCAATGGCAATCAACAATAACAGGAGAAGACCCATCCAAACTCCAGGCTCAAACAGCCATAGGTTTATTAGAGTCAATTTACAATGATAAAGAACATTAATTAGGAAGGAAGAGGAATCAGAAGAGAATGAGAGGTGAGTGATAAAGTTTGTTGCATTATGTACTTTGGTTATGTGGTCCATCAGAACTATGAGCGTGAGTATGGTGAGGTTCTTTGTATAGTTACAAAGCTTGTTGTAACAAAACTTTACTGGAGTGGCCAGAGGCTTGAACATAAGGTCAATGAACTCTAGCAAGCGAAACAAGGGCAAACAACTATTTTGCGGTTATTTAATTTAGAGAGTTCTAGAATGAAACAGCATCAGGCTTTTCAAAGGCAACTGCTTGAAAGGCTTAATATTAAAGAGGTATCATGGTGATTTAGCATTTTGGGGGAAACCAATATTGATTTACTTGGAATGACCATGATAGGATAATTTTGGAAATCACTGGTGTCCAGGTGGATAAGGAGTTGTGTTTTAATCCACCAGCTGAACTATGGGAGAAAGATGGGAAATCAACCCCTGTGCGAATGACAGATTCTGAAAACCCACTGGAGGAGTCTCTGGAGATACAGAGGAATCACACAGGAAGAGACTGTCCATCTTTCTCCCACAGGACAGGTGGTAGTTAGATGTCATCAAGTTGATTATGACTCACAGAGATCCTATGAACAACATATCTGAACCTCATCCTATCCCGTGCCATCTTCACCATCGTTGATATACTTGAGCCCACTGCTGCAGTCACTCTTCAATCCATCTCTTTAAGGGTCTTCCTCTTTTTCACTAGCCCTTTACTTTTCCAAGGATGATGTTCCTCTGCAAGGACTAGCCCTTCCTAACAATACGCCCCAATTATGTGAAACCAAGTTTCACCATCCTTGCCTCTAAGGAGCACCCCGGTTGCACTTTTTAAAAGACATATTTGTTTGCGGTCTTGGAAGTCTATGTGATATTCTTTACTTTCCTCCAACAACACAACTCAAAGGCATCTCTTCATCTGTCACACTTATTCACTGTCCAACTTTCAGATGCATAGCGAGTAATTGAAAAGAACATGGTTTGGACGAGGTATGCCTTGGACTTTAAATGACACAATTGCTCCTGAAAACCTTGAAGATCTCCCTGATGATATATTTGTCCAATGCAACACGTCTTTTAAGTGCTGGTAGCCTAATAGTAAGGAATTCATTCTCAGTCCAAAAGCATGTGGTTCAAAGCCATTAGCTTTTCTGAGAGAAAAATGGGCAATCCCTTTTTCTGTAATTTACAGATTTAAGTTGGTTCTGACTTGATGGTATATAACAAAAAACAATGTCTTTGGGCTGGTAATATAAAATAAAATAATCAAACTTGGATGATACCATTTCCTCTACAACACAGAGTCAGACACATACCTATAAAAGAATATTAACGTGTAACAAAGGAAGAGAGCTTGAGTGATGTGAAGAAAAGATCTTGTGGTAAGTAGACGGATTATATCTACTACAAGAAGTACATATCCACAAGAAATTAATTTTCTAAATAAATGTTATATATATTATATAAAACTAATAACTGGGCTGTCCATTTGCTGGACAGAGGTAACTCATGGTTGCTGTGATGCTAAACACTGTGACACTGATGTGTCAAATGCGATAATGGTTACCCACGGTGACAGTGTTTGGTAGAGGTCCCCAATTAAAACAAGCTTGGAAGCAGGAGTGGCATCCACTTCTGAAATAGCTTGCCTCTGGAAACTCTATGAATTTGGAGAAATGATGGAAGTTATACAAATGTTCTGGTCTTTCATTCATAGGGTTGGTATGAGTTGTCTATGACTCGACGACATTTACGAACAACAATAACAATATATAATAAGGAGCTTAGAGGTACAGTGCTCAAGTTCTTGCCTGCTAACTGAAGGTCAGTGGTTCTAGCCCACTGGGCATTCAACACTCACGTTTGCTGCTGTTGTATCAGTCTGTTTCTGTAAAGAGCCATAGTTTTGGGAAAGCGTAGATGGCAGCTACAGTGAGTGTATTTTATAATGTGTTTCTGAGAAAGAATCAACTCAATGGCAGTGAATTTATACATAATGTTTTTGCTGTTTCACTTACTCTGACACAACTACTCCCATTACCCCAGTTACTGTGTCAATCCGTCTCACCAAGGGTCTTCCTCTCCTGCGCTGTCCCTCCACCCTTCCAAACATGATGTCCATCTCTAGGGAGTGATCCCTCCTGGCCACAATGTATGTGAGACAGAGCTTCAAAATCCTTGCCTCTAAAGAGAAACTTGTTTCACCCCATCCAAGAAAGACCTGTTTATTCTCATGGTGGTCCATGGTATGTTCAAGACTCTTCTCCAGCACCACAATTTGAAGGCACTGATTTTTCTTCTGTCATCCTTAGTTATTGTCTTGCTCTCTGATGCACAGCAAGTAATTGTGAAGATTATGGCCTGGATCAGGCACACCTTAGTCTATATACTGATATCATTTACTCATCAGCACTTTGGAGAAATCCTGACAGCAGACTTCCCCAATGCAATTTGACTTTTGATTTTCTGACTGCTGATACCAAGAGTGTTGACTGTGGAGCCAAGCAAGCTGAAATTGTTAACAACCTCAATCTCTTCTCCATCTATTATGCCAACTGGCCCATGGTCAGAATCTTTGTCTACTTGATGTTGAACTTCAATCCATATTGAAGATTACAGTCCTTAACTTTCTGTAGCAAGCGCTTCAGGTCCTCTTCATTTTCAGCAAGCAAATTTGTGTCATCTGCATATTGCAGGTTGCTGATTAGTCTTCTTCCAATCCTGATGTCACATGCTTCCTCTTAATAACCAGTCTCCCAGAATGAAATGGATTGTCATGGGACATTTTTAATCAGACAGTAATGTGATCTACTATGTCAGAGATGAAAAAGTGATAAAAAACAGAGTCTCTTTCATAGTTAAAAAGGTCATTTCTAGATCCATCTCAAAATATAATTTTGTGAGCAACAGGATAATACCCATACTCATATAAGGAAGTCCAGTGAATACCACAATCATTAAAATATATGCACCATCAACCAAAGCCAAAGCGGAGGATATAGATGATTTCTACCAATTTTTGTAGTCAGAGATTGGCTGCACACCACAACAAGAAAAAAGTAAATAACCCAACTGAAAAATGGGCACAGGATATGAACAGACACTTCACCAAAGAAGACAGTCAGATGGCAAACAAACATATGAAGAAATGTTCAAAATCCCTGGCTCTAAGAGAGATGCAAATCAAAACAACTATGAGATACAATCTCACCCCAGTAAGAATAGTAAAATTTAACAGAACAGCAAACATCAAATGCTGGCAAGCTTGTGGAGAAACTGGAACACGTATTCACTGTTGGTGGGAGTGTAAAATGGTGCATCAACTATGGAAGGCAGTATGGTGCTTTCTCAAAAAGTTGCAAATAGAAATACCATTTGACCCAGCAATCCCACTACTGGGAATTTACCCTAAAGAAACCATAACTGAAACCCAAGCAGATATATGCACCCCATGTTTATCATGGCTTTGACTGCAACAGCAAAGAGCTGGAAACAACCCAAGTACCCATCAACAAATGAATGGATAGAGAAGCCCTGGTACAATGGAATACTATGATGCATTGAAAACAAGGAACGCATGGAATATTATACAAAATGAGTGACCCTGGAGGACATTATGCTGAGTGAAGGATCTCAGTCACAAAGGACAAATACTGCATAAAGCCACTGTTGTAAAAGGTGACTTATAGCGGCGTTGAGGGAAGACAGAGAAGGAAGGGGATGAATGATGTATACTGCACTGAAACAGATGAGGGAGAGAACTGTTTAAAAGGGATAAATGTTTGGGTATTATTGTCATGACAGGAGTCCAGAATGAAGGCTGCACAGCGGAGCAGACTTGGGGAGAGGGATTGCATAACAATGAAAGAGATTTTTTCTTTTACTTTTCAAGGAGAAGAGTGAATTGGGGGTGAGGAGGTAGGCAGGGAGAGAAGTGCAACAATGAATTAATGGAAATCCAAAGTCTCTTTAATGAAAGTAAACTTTCATTAAATTTAAAAAAAGAACTAATAAACTATCAAGATGCATTGCATACTTAAACAGCTAACTGGATATATCGAAACAGAGCATTACAAAAATAATCACAGCACTACGTCTCAGAATCAGTATATACCTCTGAACCATTAAAAAAAAAACAACCCCAAAAACCAAAACCAAACCCAACCAAATATCAAAACAGTAAAAAACTAAAAAAAATTCAATGCCCCTACATGACAAGAAAGACCAAAGAGTGACCAAAATGCAGACCTAAAAAATCTTTCAGTGTCTTAAATTAATTGAGAAAGACACAGAACATATGAAAGAAATAAAACAAAAACAAAAGACCAAGTAATATAAATAGAAAATTAGTTATACAAAAACTGTTGTTGTTATGTGCCGTCTAGTCACTTGCAACTCATAGCGACCCTATGTACAACTGCCCAAACTCTGCCCTGTCTTATGCCAATCACACTATCTCTGACACACCCATCCCGATCACCCCAGTCACTGATTCAATCCACCTCATAAAGGGCCTTCCTCTCCTGTGCTGTCCCTCCACCCTCCCAAGCATGATGTCCCTCTCCAAGGACTAGTCCCTCCTTACAACAAGTCCAAAGTATGTCAGACGAAGCCTCAGAATCCTTGCCTCCAAGGAGCAGCCCGGTTTAACCCCTCTAGGATGAATCTGTTTGTTTCCCTAGCAGTCCATGGTACCCTTAATACTCTTCTCCAGCACCAAAGCTCAAAGGCATCAATTCTCCTTCTATCCTCCTTAGTCATTGTCCTGATGCATAACAAGTGATTGCAAAGCCTGTATCAGACACACCCTAGTCTCCAGAGGCACACCATTGCGTTCAGAACTTTGGAAAGGTCCCTAACTGCAGACTTCCCCATCACAATACGTCTTTTAATTTCCTGGCTGCTGGTGTCAAGAGTGTTGACTGTGGAGCCAAGCAAACTAAAGCTATTAACAATCTCAATCACTTCATCATTCATCCTGATACTGCCAATTGGCCCAGTAGTGAGAATCTTTGTCTTCTTGACATTGAGCCTCAATCCATATTGAAGGCTGCAGTCCTTGACCCTCTGCAGCAAACTCTTCAGGTCCTCCTCAGTTACAGCAAGCAGGGTTGTGTCATCTACATAATGCAGATTGTTGATAGATCTTCCACCAATCCTGATACCACATTTCTCCTCACAGAGCCCAGCCTCCCGGATAATCTGTTCTGCATACAGGTTGAAAAGGTATGGAGACAGGACACATCCCTGCCATATGCCCTTCCCAATACAAAAACTAGCAAACTGAAATTCAGAAGATCAAGACTAATATTTCAGAAATGGTAAGGACAAAAGAGTAGAACTGAAGAACTAGTTGGATGGAAAGAATAATCAGAAAATGAAGAAAACCTAAGGATTATGTGTGGTAACTTTGTTGTTGTTAAGTGCCGTTGAGTTGTAGACTTGATATGGGATTATGTGATTAGGTATTATTATCATGACAGGAGTCCAGAACAAAGGCTGCATAGTGGAGTGGACCTAGGTGGAGGGATTGTAAAACAATGAAAGAATTTTTCTTTTACTTTTCCAAGAGAACAGTGTACTGGGGGAGGGGAAGAGGGGGAAAGTGGGCAGGGAGAAAAGTGCAACAATGTATGAATGGAAATAAAAAGTCTCTAAATTTTCATTAAAATTAATTTTAAAAATTATAAAAAAAGAAGAATGTTTGACCAAAACTAATCAAAACCAGGCCAGAGAGATTATAATATTAAGTGGCTACAATATAGGGGTAACTAGAATTCTAGAACAGCATAAGACCCAAAAAAGCAGAAAGGAAATCACTGAAGATATGCTGAAAGAAAATATCTCGGGGAGCTCTGGTGGCCTAGTGGCAAGGAACTGCAACTACAATCCCAGAGGCGCATGGTTCGAACCCACCAGATGCTCTGCCGGGGAAGGAGGGACAATCTCCTCCTGTACCAGTCAGATCTGATTTGATGGTACACACACACACACACACACACACACACACACACACACACACAGAGAATATCTCATATATTAGGGTAAAAGTACTCAAGAAAACACACATTCTAGAATCTGCATATTCCTTCTGGTATGATGGTTAATTAGTTAGACTGGGAAACAATATCCATCACAAAAACTGAAAAACAGTAATTACAAGATACAGATGGCAATTGTGGAATCCTAGATTCAGAGGAAAACTATAAAGAAGGAATTCAAACACTTACTCAAGGAAGACACTGAATGAAAACATCAATTAAAGAGACAATGAACTAGACCATGAGGGCATCCAAAGCAGAATACCCAGTTTGATCTCTTCCATGGGCAGCTCTGAATTGTTTTACTGAATATTGCAAAAGTGAGACATCAGCAACTAGCTGACAACAGGTGCAATACTCCTTCTCTCCCATACCCTTCTATTAAGCCCCAGGGATCAGTGAAGAAATTTTTCATCCAGCTGCACAGGCTTGCCCATGCCTCATCCCAGCTCCACCTGATGGCAGATTGACAGTATTTTTTTTTTTAGATTGACAGTATTTTGAATCTAGCACAGAGAGCATGCAGTTTCCTGCTGGACTCAGTGACTCAGTTTCACAGGTGTGCTGGGTTATGCCTGTTTGGGAGGGAGTTTGCCTATGCTGCACAAGGTCCAAACTGATGAGGGCAAAGTTTGGAACCAGAATCCCAACCCAGGAATAATCACTTCTGCCTCCAGTTGGTGCAGACCACATCCATACTCAGACCAGAGTACTCTCCTAGAACTCGCACGCTGAGTTAGCGGGTATCTCTCAGTTAGGAGTTCCTACTTCTAGTACCAAACTCTTGTAGATTTAGTAGCAGGAACCTGTGCACATCCAGGAAATCAGGAGATGTATTGTACTGGGAAAGGCTGTAGTCAGGGACATCTCTAAATTACTGAGATGCAGTGATGTCAGGTTAAAGACTCAGGTGTGTATGATTCTGGCATGGTCTTTTTAGTAACTTGCTATGCATCTGAGAGCTGGACAATGGCTAAGGTTGACAGAAGAAGAATTGATGCCTTTGAGCTGTGGTGCTGGAGAAGAGTACTAAATATCCTGTGGATTGACAAAAAATATATATAGTATGTCTTGAAGGAGGTGCCTCCAGGATACTACTTGGAAGCAAAGATGAAAAAGCTTCATCTCACATACTTTGGGCACGTCGCTAGGAAAGGCTCTTCCTTGGAGAGGAACATCAAGGGAAGGTGGGGGGAAGACAAAAGAAAGGAAGACCTTCAACCAGGTCGACTGACACAATAGCAAATGGGTTTAAGTGTGTGAGTTTGTGAAGATGGCCCAGGACAGGATGGGGTTCAGATCTATCATTCATTGGGTTGTTATGAGTCAATCTCATCTCGATGGTACCAAACAACAACAACCACCTCCAGCACCAAATTCCTGTACCTTTAGTAGAAGGAAATTGTGCATACAGGAATATAAGCATTAAATAATCCATGTCTCTCATCAATCCATCACAACAATAAAACAAAGGCTGGGTATGGGAGGGCAGGGGACGGGTGGGGGAGCCCCTTCTTTTCTGCAATCTGGCATCTATGTAGATCAGGCAAAAGATCCACTCCCAGTCGCTCTCTACCTCCTTGCGCCAGCAGAGGGAGCCAAAGCTGCCTGGGTGCTGTGCCTGCACTAAGCCCCTGGACCAGGAAAGATTGCAAAACTTGACAGACAGGAACATCTTAACCCAACACTTTCAATAATTAGAAAAATATCAGCAAGCAAAGCCCCAACAGCCTTGGGGAGAGGGGGGTAATAAATAATAAATATCAAGCTTCTGAATAGAAAGAAAATAGAAAACAGATCTTTTCAATAGAAAGTAGAAACACAAATTGGAGTTGGTTCTTCAAAAAGATTAATGAAACAGACAAGCCAATAACAAATCTAACAAAGGTGGAGAAGACACAACACAAAAGAAATTTAATTGGTGACATCACAACAGAACCAATTACTATATAAATAGGGTAATAAAAGAATATTATGCAGAACAAACAATATTCTAACACATTTGAAAACCTAGAGAAAACAAATTTTTTTCAAACTCACTGCCTACCTAAACCAAAATAGAAAAAGGCAGAATATTTGCATAGACTTACCACAAAGGAAAGAAATGAATATAAAAAAACCCCTCCATAAAAAACCCTCCCCAAACCAAAAACACCTAAGCAAAACTTGCAGCAAACATTCAGAAAGAACTGGTACCAATTCTCTTCAAACTACTTCAGATTACAGAGAAAAGACAGAACATGTTCAAATTCCTTCTGTGAGGCAAACATAACCCTGATACCAAAGCCAGGTAAAGATATCACTGAAAAAGAAAATTACAGACCAAAATCACTTATGAATATGACACAATGACCCTCGACAAAATCCTAGCCAGAAGAATCTTATTTAAAAAAAAGAATTCAGCATAATAATGTGGGGTTCATACCAGATAAGTAAAGATTCTTCAACATTAGAGAATTAATCAGTGTCACCAATAAATCCATCACAACAATAAAACAAAGGGAAAGAGTCACATGACCATGTCAAATTATGTAGAAAAGGCATCCTTACACAAGATTCAACATTGTCATGAAAAAAAAAAATAGAAGTAAAGTGGAAGTTCTCAACATAATCAAGAGAATATATGTGAAATAAATAGTAAATATTACCCTCACTGGAGAGAGATTGAAGGGATGTCCCTTGTGAATAGGATCCAGAAGAGGATGCCCTCTATCACCACTTCTATTCAGTACTGTATTCAAAGATCCAGTTAATTTAATGTGGCAATAAGAAGAGGCAAGAGGCATCCAGATTAGCAAAACAAAAGTAAAAGTATCTCTCTTTGGACACAGTATTCCCAAGGACTAAGCAAGAAAATTACTGGAGCCAATTGACCAATTCAGCAAAATGGCAGGATAAAAGATCAATAAACAGAAAAGCAGCTTGATTCCTCTATAGTATCAAAGAGGACACTAAAAGAAAAGAAATGAAAGAGCACCAATTACAGCAGCTTCTTGGAAGATAAAATATTGGGAAATAAACCCAACCAAAGACATAAAAGATCTAAAGGAAATCACAACATTTTTACAGAACCATAAAGAGAACTAAACAAGTAGGGGGAAAGTACCATGCTCATGGATTTAAAGACTTCTTAACTATAAAAAAGACAACACCACCAAAAGCAAAATACAGATTTAATGAAATCCAATTTCAGATCTCATCACCATTCTTCAAAAGGGTACAAAAAGTAATCCCCAACTTTATTTGGAAAGGGATGAGATTCTGGATAAGCAGTGCTCTGCAGATCAAGAAAGCACAGCAGGATCCTTATTCTTTCTGTTCTGAAAAGTTACAGTACAACCACAGAAACCAAAACAGCATAAAAATAATGACACAGCTACACATACACACCCCAAAAGAATATTATTGAGAACTCAGAAGTAAATTGATCCACCTTTGGTCATTTGGTCAATGACAAGGAGATGAAATTAGATTTTCTTCAGAAAATTGAAACTAGATCTATACCTCACACCATATTTAAAAACTAACTCTAGGTGGTTTAAGCATGTACAGTAAGATTCAAAACTATAAAGATCATTAGAGGAAAAAACAGGAACAAATCAAGTCAAAGAATCAAGAGATGTAGGATAGGATGGAAGCAGAGGGATGAGGATGTGCATGGGGATTAACCATAAAGTTGTACAATTTGATGGGGGCAGGGTGAGGGAAAATGAAATCATTTGCTCTTAAAAGCAATGTATTCACAAATGCTGGTGAGGTTGTGGAGAAACACTTATTCACTGTTGGTGGGAGTGTAAAATGGTGCAATCCCTGTAGAAAGCAGTATGGCACTTTCTCAAAAAGTTGCAAATAGAGATACCATTTGACCCAGCAATTCCACTACTGGGAATATACCCCGAAGAGACCATAACTGACATCCAAGCAGTTATATGCACACCCATTTTTATTGCAGCTTTGTTCACAATAGCAAGGAGTCGGAAACAACCTAAGTGCCCATCAACAAACGAGTGGATAGAGAAGCTGTGGTATATTCACACAATGGAATACTATGCTGCATTGAAACACAAGGAACTCATGCAATATTATTAAAAATGGTTGACTATGGAGAACATTATGCTGAGTGAAATATCCCAGTCACAAAAGGACAAATACTGCATGGTGCCACCGTTGTAAAAGAGGACTGACCTTGGGGTTGGGGATAGACTGAGTAAGATGGGTTCAATAATATATACTGCACTGAAACAGAGGAGGGAGAAACTGTTTAAAAGAGATATGTGATTAGGTATTTTTGTCATGACAGGAGTCTACAGCAATGGCTACAGGGCGGAGTGGACCTGGGGGAGGGTTTGTAAAACAACGAAAGAATTTTTCTTTTACCTTTCCAAGAGGGTAGTGTTCTGGGGGGATGCTTGGGAGAGGAGAAATGTGCACCAATGAATGAATGGAAATCCAAAGCCTCTGTAAATTTTTACTGAAATTAATAATAAATTTACATTAAAAAAAAAGTTAGAGTAAGGAAGGCAAATGGATTTATAACTGCTCATGCTGATAACACTATATCGTTGCATGGAGGAGGAATAGTGGAACTGTATCCACATTTACAATATTCTTCTTACCAAAATCATACGGAAAATAGGAACTGCATCGGAACATGTATCTCTGGAATGAAAATGATCATATTGTTAATATTTCTAGCCTTAAGCTTAAAAGATTATAATGTTCAAAATTATTTGTTATATATTTGTTTAAATTTTTCCCTCTTTTAACAACTGGGATCTAGAGGGAAGAGAAAAGACCAGAGAATGGCCAAAATTATTGGGGCAGCTATTGCTGCCAGTTTAGGGCCTGTGTCAGGAAAAGGAAGTCTTACTCATAAACAGTGCCACCCAAAGATAATAAAGGAGGTCAGAATTGCTCCCACTGTGGAAAGCTGGGCCACTTCAGTAGAGAGTGTCACAGACAAGAGCCACAGATAGGCAAGGGAGTAGAGAGGAGGCTCCCTCTCACTTGCTTTAAGTGTGGGTCTGAAGGACACTTGGCCAAGGGTGGCCACATCAGGTCCTCGTGGCTGAAAGGACTGACAGGCCCCAGCTCCCAGCTGGAAACAAATGAATACGCTTCAACGATTTAGATCCTCTCAGAAGAGCTGTGGGTGAGCATTAACATTACTGGTAAGTATATTCATTTTCTACTGGACACAAGAGCCTACTATTTGGTCCTAAAAGCCTTCTGAGGTCCCAACTCTTCTCATTATTTCTTAGTTGTTAGCATTGACGGAAAACCTCATAAGAAGTTCCTTACTTCACCTCTGCCTTGCATGCGAACTTCTGAGCTGTAAACAACCCAGTGGTAGACGGAAATTGCTCCAGGACTTAAGAACAATAAATGACATAGTTGAGCCTCTACACCTTGTGGTTCCTAACCTTTATACTATAATAGACAAAGTGCTAGTCAATAGGTCTTTTATTTTCAGAACTATCTTCCCTCTGTAACTTGATTTGTGCCACTATTAGAGTCTCTACTTGGAATATTATTGCTTTCAATTTTTGACTCATGTACTTTTAACTTGTTAGTTAAATTTGTGTTTTCTAGGCTGCAACAGTTCCATGATACATCTTCAAGTATATGAACATGTACAGCTAAGCACAATTGATAACAATGTATCTAAATTCCAAAATCAATCTCCACAATAGTCTACGTGTTTCCTATTGCCAAATGGGGCCTTTTAGAGTAGTGAGAGAAGATCTTCGCCCTGAAACCTACAGCATTCCTTTTCAGCAGAAAGTAACTAAGAGAATACGCCATCCCCTTTTCCTTATGAATCAGGGTGAAGTCTCTCTCAGGGAGGAGTGATAGAGAATGGCAAAGGATACACTGACAAAGGAGATTAATCAGAACTGGCTTTGACAAGCACTGTGGCAATGGGACAATTAAAACAGACTTTCAAGGGGGGAAGAAAAAAATAGGAATGAATTGGGGAGGTAGAGAAAATAGTGCAACAATGAATGAATGGAAACCCAAATCTCTGTAAATGTTCATTAAAACTAATAAAATTTAATTTAAAAAAAGCAATGTATTAAAATTTAGTAGAAAATTAAAAAAATCAAGAGATGTATTGCATTGAGCAATTCTGCTGTCAGGATCTCTCAAAAATACTGAAGAGCAATGATGTCAGTTTGAAGACTAAGGTCTACCTTATTCAGGTCATGGTATTCTCAATCTCCTGCTAGGCTGTTAAGAGCTGGACCATGAATAAGGATGACAGGAGAACTGATGCCTTTGAGTTGTGGTGTTGGAGAAGAGTACTGAGTATCCCGTGTACTGTCTAAAGAACAAACAGATATGTCCTGGGGAAAGTACAGCCACAGTGCTCCTTGGAGGCAAAGATAGTTGACACTTCATCTTTCATACTTTTGACATGGAGCTAGGTGAGGCTATTCCTTGGAAAGGGACACCATGCTTGGAAATATATAAGGTCAATGAGGGTAAGGAGGATCCCCAATGAGACAGACTGACACAATGACTTCAGCAATGGGCTTGAATGTTCAGAGATGATAAGGATGCCACACAATAGGACAAGGTTGAGGTTGGCTGTTCCTAGAGTCTCTAAGGGCCATACTCAACTTGATGGCACCTAAAAGCAACAATAACAATTGATGACATAAGGTGGCTATAAAATATAACCAGAATGTACAATCAGGAGAGGATAAACTAGATGGATGGGGTGTTCTGAAAATTAAATCCTTATGTATATAAAAAAACTCCAAAAGAGTAAAAAGATAGCTGAAGAAATAGAAATAATACTTGGCAACGACATATCTGATAAAGGTGTGCTCTCGTCCTTGTTCCCCCCACCTCCCTGTGGATCAGACTGTCTCCTCTGTTCACCTGTGAGGTGTCCGCTTGTGCTGCTGTAGGCCTCAGTTTTGCTCCACCTGACCAAGGTTGGGCCGGTGCCATGCAGTACCTGGTGCTGAGCTCGCACAGCTCTCCACCTCCAGGGCTGGGAGACTTTACTGAGCCTAGTTGAGGTCTTGGACTTCAGTCAGTCCCTGGATAGAGAGAAAATCATCTCTGGCTAGAAATGCTGTCCCTGATCACCTTGGGGGTTGGCATAAACTTCCCCTGACTGTACGCCTCTGTTGATTCAGTGCTCAGAGCATGTTGTGCACACAGTGGTTGCTGTGCACTCTCCAGCTCTTGGAGCTACTGGAGGGCACTATCTTTGACTATCCCTGCATTGGTAGGGACTGTTTCTTGCAGGATGTTTCTGAAAGCTTAGTGTCAAGTGTTTGTCACCACGACAAGTAGAGATGCATGCACTCCACCTTTCAGTCTGGTAATGCTGACTCTGACAGGGTGCCCTCATGGATCTAATACGTTATGCATGCCACCCCCCAGGGCTGAAAACACACAAACAAGCTCTTGATCCTTCATGCTGACAGAATGAGCCATCCCTGGTTTGGTACCTACTGTCTAGATTAAAAGAGACACCATCCCTGACTCTGATTCCTGCCACAGGCCCACCTGCAGTCCACATAAATTCTGTCCCAAGCTAGGCACCCTGCTCCTGGATGAGGCACTTCGGCCTAGCACCATAGCTACCACTTGGACCACTGGAGGTTCTGTCCTCAAGCACCTCTCAAATGAGCAGAATCTCTGCCCTGACTAAACACATGCCCAGCCTTTGGCTGGACCAGTAGAAACTCTGTCTCAGACCACACATCGTGCCTCTACCCACCTCAGCAGTGAGGGCAGTAATGATCAAGCATCACCCTCCACACTCCAGATTCCTCCTTTTTACTTTCTCATTTCTTCTTCTTTCTCTTTGGCTTTTTCCTTTCCATTGTCTTTGTTCCCTAGTCTGTTATCTTTCATTTTGGAACTCTCCCCAGTTTGGGATTTTATTGCTCAGCGAATCCTTGTTTTCATTTTCTGTTCTGTGCCACCTGGAAACAGGCAGGAACAGTGTCCACTCGGCCCACTGATCCACACGCAAAGGAATGTGTGTGCACCGCTTCCGCAGCTTCAATCCCTGGACAAGAGCAAATACTGGCACTTACACCATCTGAGTAATGATGGATTGCAGACAACACCAGCCCAGCCTGGTTTATTCTCAACTGCTTCATATGAGCAGCAAACTAAGAACTGCACACATACTTCGAGCATCTCTAACACTAAACAGAAGACAGGAAGTAAAAGACTAAGAATCATCAAATTACGGAGCAGAGAAGCAAGTTTGCCCAGGTCACTAAAATATTTCAGAACAAAAAAATATAAATACAACAGCACCCAGAGGCAACAGGTAACTTCAAGTCACACACACATACACATAAACAGGACAAGAGAGCATCAACAAGTGATGAAAATACAGTCAGTAAATTTTCCAGAGGAAGAAATGCTACTGGAATATCTGATAAGGAATTGTGTACAATCATAATTAAATGTTTTCAATGGATTGGAAGAAAGTGTGAGGAAACCACAAAGAAAATGAAAGAAAAAACAGAATAAATTCTAGAAACATTAATACAAACTATAAGAATACAATGACAAGCTAAATTTAAAATGAGAAGCTATACAAATATATTAAACTAAATTTCAGAATATTAAGAGTAAAATTTCAGGAACAGATAACACACTGGAAGGATAAAAGAATAGAATCAATAACGGTCAAAGAGAGAGCATGAAGGAAGTGCAAAAATTATGCATGACACCATCAAAAGGACTAACTTCTGTGTGATTCCAGAGCAGGATGAGACAAAGAATAGAAGCAAAAACAAACCACAAAAACTACATATACAGAGAAAATTGTTAAACATTTGCTAGAAGAAAACTTGCAAATATTATAAAAGATAAAAAGATAAGCATTCAAGAAGCTCAGCAAACCTCAACAGGATATATCACACAAAATAATTACCAAATAGCATAATCAACCTTTTAAAAACCAAAGACAAAGGACACTGAAACCAGCACAGGAAAGCAAAGGAGAGCCATTAAGAAGACTAAGCTCCACTTGTCAGCAGAGTCAAGTCAGAAGCTTGGAAGCAATGTGATTACATAAACAAAACTTTTTTCCCCATTTTCTACTAGTTAATTTACAAAATTCAAATAAAAATTCAAACAAATTCTTTCTATTTCCCTCACACCCCCATCAAATAGTACAACCTGATGATCAATCCCCTCACACCCCGCACATCCACATCTCTCTGCTTCCAGCCTCACCCACCCCTCCTGTATCCTTACACTCATTCTACAATAATAGTTTTATGCAATATTTATCCTTGTGGGACTGAGTTTACTCAGCATAATCCTATCCAGTCCCTCCCAAGTTAGGTAATAATTTACAAAATCATTGTTCCTGTGTGCTGCATAGTATTTCATTGTGTGAATGCACCATAATTTCTCAATCCATTCAACTTGTGTTTGGACATTTGGGTTGTTTCCATGTTCTCGCAAAGGTGAATAAGCCATTCAACTTGTGTTTGGACATTTGGGTTGTTTCCATGTTCTTGCAATGGTGAATAACGCTGCTGTGAACATTGGTGTACAAGTCTCTGTGCCTCAGTTCTCATATTCTCAGGGTATATTCCAAGTAGTGGAATAGCTTGGTCATATGGAATTTTCTATGTTCAGCTTTTTGAGGAAGTACCAAACTGCCTTCCAGAATGGTTGCACCATTTTATAATCCCACTAGCAATGTATAGGAGTTCCATTCTTGCTACATCCTCTCCAACATAAACAAAACTTTTAAAAGAAGAAAAGTGCCAACCAAGAACAACATACACAATAAAACTGACCCTCAGACATTGTGAAGAAATTAGGACATTGTGAGATAAACAGAAGGTAGGGGAATTTGTAAAAATCTTTCTTATCTTAGAAGAAATTCTAAAGAAAGTTACTTTTACAGAGAACCATGACTGGTAGACAACAACATGAAATACACTTGACAACATCATTCAGACACTAATTTAGACACAGGCATAAACAAAGTAACATATATTTATAAGACTAAAATAATGAGCCACAGCATCAGTCTATAAATGTGGACAACTTCAAAACAAAAAGAGGAAATCAATAGGGTAGTTATAGAATTTCCAAATGGGAAGGATATCAAGCTGATTTCAAGATACCAGAATCTCTTTTAAATTTGGGAATAAAGTAGTAACAGAGAAGTGGATATGAGAACATTATTGATCAATATACTTTCTCCAAGAGACACACCTGTGACAAAAGTACAAAAACAGTAAAAATCAAAAGATGGAAAAGAATGTATCAAGCAAAAAATAATAAAAGATTCTCAAACGGGGGGAGGGGGGAGGGGTTTGTGTGGGGAGAAGGGTGCAACAATGAATGAATGGAATTCCAAAATCTCTGTAGATGTTAACTGAAATGAAAAATAAACAAACTAAATTAAAAAATTTAAAAAAATTCTCTGTGTATCAAACAAATAAGAATAAAAAAGATACATAAGCAAGTAACAAATAGGAATATGAATTTCTTATAAAGTAGACATCAAGGCAAAAATCATCAAATGAGATTAGGAAGGAAACTATATAATAACAAAAGGTCACTGAGTGTAACTATAATTAATATCTATTGAGAAGAACAGGGATACCAGAGCGCTTAATTGTGCTGATGAGAAATTTACACTTACACCAGGAGGCTGTCATGCAAATAGAGCAAAGGGAATACTTCGTGATTTAAAAATTTAAAAAAAAAATGTGTGCATCAGGCCTGTGTTCTTTTTCCATCCCTACCTAAAAGGAAGAAATAGAAGATTTCTCCCAACTTTTGCAGTCAGAGATTGATTGAACATGCAATCAAGATGCATTAATAATAATGGGTGACTAGTTGGGAACAGGGAAGAAGGATTAGTAGTTGGAAAACATGGACTTGGTGACAGAACTGAAGCTGGAGATAGAGGGATAGAATTTTGCACAATCGATGACTTATTCACTGCAAATACATTTTATAAGAAATATAAACACAGACTATACACCTGGATTTTATCTGATACTATGCACAGGAATCAGATCAATTACATCTATAGAAAGAATTGCTGGAGAAGCTCAGTTCAGCTGTGAAAACTCAACCAGGTGCTGATTATGGAACAGACCACCAACTACTCATATGCAAGTTCAAGATGAAGTTGAGGAAAATTAGATCAAATCCATGGGAACCATTAATTTGACCTTGAATCTGGCCTGAATTTCAAAACCATTTTAGGAACAGGTTTGAGGCCTTGAACACTAATGAGTGAAGACCAGAAGAGCAGTGAGAGGATATCAAGAATAGCATCCAGGAAGAATGCATAAGGTCAATGCAAAAAAAGAGGAGAAAGAAAAGACCAAGATGACTGTCAGAAGAAACCCTGAATATTGCAGTGGAGTGTTGAGAAGTCAAAGCAAAGGGAAGAAATCTAGATATTAAGAAGTTGAACAGAAGATTACAGAGGGCAGCACTAGAAGACAAAGTATTACAATGAAATGTTCAAAGAGCTGGAGTCAGAAAATCAAAGGGGCCAAACTCACTCAGCATTTCTTAAACTGAAGGAGCTGAAGAACAAATTAAAATCTCAAGTTGCAATACTTAAGGATGCTTTGGACAGAATATTAGATGATACAGGAAGTATTAAAAGAAGATGGAAAAAGCACAAGAGTCATTGTACCAAAAGGAATTGACAGACACAGAAGAATTTCATGAAACAATATATGAGCAAGAGCCTGTCGTGATGAAGGAAGAACTTCACGCTGCTCTGAAAGAATTGGCAAAAAACAAGTCCTCAAGAATTGATGGCATACTGATTGACATATATAAACAGACATTGTTCTGAATGTGCTCACCAAGTTATGCCAAGAAAACTGAAGGACAACCATCTGGTCAACTGACTGGAAGAGATCTATATTTGTTCCCATTCCAAAGAAAGGTGACTTGACAGACTGCAGAAATTATCAAACAGTATCATTGATATCACATTCAAGCAAGATTCATCTGAAGATCATCCAAAAACGACTGAAACAGCACATCAACAGAGAACAGCCTGAAGTGCAGTCTAGGTCTAGAAGATGCTGTGGAACTAGGGATATTAAAACTAATGTTAGATTGATCTTGGCTGAAAGCAGGGAGTACCAGAGGAATGTCTATCTGTATTTCACTGACTATGCAAAGGCATTTGTGTGGATCACAACAAACTGGCTGACTGTGAGAAGAATGGGAATCCCAGAACACTTAGTTGTGCTTATGTAAAGCCTATACTTGGACCAGGGAGCAGTCACCAGAACAGAGGAAGGAAAAACTGTGTAGTTCAAAATTGGGAAGATGTGCATCAAGGATGTGTCCTATCTTCGTACCTTTTCAATCTATATATGAAACAGATTATTTGGGAGGCTGGGTTCTATGAGAGGAAATGTGCCATCAGGATTGGAGGTAGACTCATCAACAATCTGCATTATGCAGATGACACAACCCTGCTTCCTGAAACTGAGGAAGACTTGAATCGCTTGCTACAAAAGGTCGAAGATTGTAGCCTTCTATATGGATTGAAGCTCAACATTAAGAAAACAAAGATTCTTACCACTGGGCCAATTGGTAGCATCATGATAGAGGGTAAAGAGATTGAAATTGTCAATAGTTCTAGTTTGTTTGGCTCTACAATCAACACTTTTGGTACCAGTATCCAGCAAATAAAAAGACAAATTGCATTGGGAAAGTCTGCTGATTTTCCAAAGTACCAAGAGAAATGATGTCAGACTGGAGACTAAGGTGTGCTTGATCCAGGCCATGATCTTTGCAATTACTTGCCATGCATCAGAAAGCTGGACAATGACTGCTGTTTTTATGTGCCATCAAGTCACTTGCGATTCATAGCAACCCTATGTACAAGAGCCCTAACCGCCATTCTATCCTGTGCCAACCTCGCCATCTCAAACACACTCATTCCCACCACTCCAATCACAGAATTGTCTTCCTCTCCTGCACTGTCCCTCCACTCTCCCAAACATGATGTCCCTCTCCAAGGACCAGTCCCTCTTTGCAACATGCCCAAAGTATGTCAGACAAAGCTTCAGAATCCTTGACTCCAAGGAGCATTCTGGCTTCACCCTCTCCAGGACAAAAACCTGTTTGTTCTCCTAGCAGTTCATGGTATATTCAATACTCTTCTCCAGCACCACAGCTCAAAGGCATCAATTCTCTTTCTATCATCCCTAGTCACTGTCCAGCTCTCTGATGCATAGCACACAATTTTGAAGACTATGACCCAGATCAGGCGCACCTTAGTCTCCAGCCTGACATCACTGCTCTTCAATACTTCTGACATTTACCTTCCCAATACAATTCATCTCTAGATTTCCTGGCAGCTGGTATCAATAGTGTTGACTACGGAAGCCAAGCAAACTAAAACTGTTAACTATCTCAATCTCTTGACCATCCATAATGATGCTGCCAATTGGCCTAGTGGTGAGAATCTTTGTTTTCTTGATGTTGGGCTTCAATTCATATTAAAGGCTGCAATCCTTGGCTGTCTGCAGCAAGTGTTCAGGTCCTCCTCAGTTATAACAAGCAGGGTTGTGTCATCTGCATAACACAGGCTGTTGATGAGTCTTCCACCAATCCTGATGCCACATTCCTCCTCATACAGCCCACTGTCCTGGATTATCTGTTCTGTATACAGATTGAAAAGGTATGGAGACAGAATGCATCCCTGGTGGACACCCTTCCCGATTTTGAATCATACAGTGTCTCCTTGCTCTGTTCTGACGACCGCCTCTTGGTTCAAGTATAGGTTTCGCATAAGCACAATCAAATGTTCTGGGATTCCCATTCTTCTCAGAGTCAGCCATAGCTTGTTGTGATCCACACAGTCAAAAGCCTTTGCATAGTCAACAAAGGACAGATAGACATTCTTCTGGTACTCTCTACTTTCTGCCAAGATCCATCTAACATTAGCTATCATATCCCTAGTACCTCTTATAAACCCAGCCTGCACATCTGGCAGTTCTCTGTTGATGTGTTGCTCCAGTAGTTTCTGGATAATGTTCAGTAGAATTTTGCTTGTATGTGATATTAATGATATTGTTGGATAATTTCTGCACTCTGTCAGGTCACCTTTCTTTGGAATGGAAACAAATATCGATCTTCCAAACAGCTGGCCAGGCGGCTGCCCTCCAGATTTCTTGGCACAACTTAGTGAGCACATCCAGAGCAGCATCTGTTTGTTGAAATATGTTAGTGGTAGGCCGTCAACTCCTGGAACCTTGTTTTTCCCAACTCTTTCAAAGCAACTTGAACTTCCTCCTTCATCACCATAAGCTCTTGCTCATATGTTATTTCATGAAATTCTTCTGTGTCAGTCAATTTCTTCTGGCGCAGTGACTCTGTATACTCCTTCCATTTTCTTTTAATGCTTCTTGGATCATTGAACACTCTGTCCAAAGCATTTTTAAGTATTGCCACTTATGGCTTAAATTTGTTTTTCAATTGCTTCAGCTTAAGAAATGCCAAGTGAGTACGGCCCTTTTGATTTTCTGACTCCAGCTCTTTGCATATTTCATTATAGTATCTTGCTTTGTCATCCTGAGCTGTCCTTTGAAATTTTCTGTTCAGCTCTTTAGTTCCTTGATTTGGCTTCTTGGCACTCTAATGTAATATTCAGAATCTGGGCTGAAGACATATTACAGGGTCACAGAGTTTGGTGAGCAGAGGGAGGGGGTGAAGAAATTAGGAAAGATCCAGTGGAGATTTAAAAAGATGGGGTAACAGTGGAATGAAGTGGTATGTAATGGGATTTTATGACTCGATCAAGGTTGATGATACAACCTATATACCTCATGAAAGTAACATGGGAGCTCTAAATTGTACTTTGTCTCAGGATGTCAATCTATTTTTAGGTCCTCTTACAGCATTTATATTTGAATTCATTCTGTTTTAAAACTTAATTCAGAAAAACGTATCAGTAATGGACCCAAGTTAGTATGGATCTAGATCAATGATGATTAATTTTATAAGACACAGTGTATGGCAGTGATCACATGAAATACAAAGTGAATGAGGAAAAAATATTTAAAAAATACAATTTCTGTATAAGAGAACTGTCAGCATCAATGAAGATGATTTCACAGTGGCTGTACAGATGGTCCACACGTGCTTGCTAAAAGCTCACTGTGCCATCCATATCTCTCAGTGGTGCAAAAGTTGGCATGTGTGTCAGTAAATCAGTGTACTCATAGTGTTGCTCTTTGTTATTTAGATGCTCAATCTTCTTTTTTTCTACAGTAGTTGAGTAGAGATATGCAAAGATCAATACAGACAACAGGGTAAAATACTACTGGCCATTCTCTAGTTGGCAAAGTAATGGTCTAGATATTGTACTTCTGTGCAGAGTCTATTTAAAAAGCCCCAAACTGATATGTTGAAAAGATCAAGAGACAGCACAAAAGAAAGTATTATAAATAACGGAATATGTTATATATTATATAGTCTTTCTTTTGGTTACCCTTTCTTGCCTCCATCAAATTTAATGGTGGTAGAAATTTAATGAATTCATATCATGATTATATTAGGAGGGATCAGTGCTTGGAGAAAGACATCATGGTTGGAAAGGAAAAGGGTCACTGTAAGAGAAAAAGATCGTTAACAAGTTGGATTGACACAGTTACTGCAAAGAGTGCCCTCATAGTTTTGCTCAAGTATGTTACAGATGGTGAAGATGGAATAAGTTAGGATAGGTTTTAGATCAACTGTTCACAGGGTCACTGTGAGTCACAGCTGACTTGATGGAACATAACATCATCATCATAATCATCATGAAGCTAGAAGGGAGAGAAACTGGGTTATAAAGTCCCCCAGATCGGACACATTACAGATATAGTAACTGTAGCTTATAGTGGAAGGCTCAAACAATTTTATTTACCTGAGGTTTTCTGAGCTGAATTCTGACTCTAGAAATTTAAAGAACTGCTCTTTCCCAACTGGATCTTTCAAAGCTTCATCCATGCTAAAACCCCATCGCTTTACCCTCTGTTGGCTTGGTTCTTTGCTACAGGAGATAAAACAAAGTCAAATACACATTGTTTTCATTATAAATTCTACTTCTGTTATAAAATTTCCTCTCAAGATCATATATCTTTTCACATCTCTATTTCTTTTTTTCCTCAGGAAAACAAATCTCTGACAGAGGCTGTGTAAAAACATAAATCATAAAGTTCAGCATTTTTTTTGTAATTGTGTCCTAAGTGAATCATCTATCTTATTTTATAAATTTTATGATATAAATATCACTCCTATGTTTTGGATGGGAAAACTAAGGCAAAAAGAGGGTTAAAACTTGGCAGTGTCACAAAAGTAAAAAGAATGAACCAGACACGCTGACTTCAGAGCCCAGTCTCTAGGCATAATGAACCAGAGCCCAATCCTTGTTCACTTAGAGAATGAAATTCAATGGCCAGTTTCTCAACTATTAAAGCAGTCTGATGATGCGCTGTAGAGGCATGGGGTGATGCACTAGGGACTAACAGGCCTAAATCTTTGGCCATTATCTCTGTTATCAAATAAATATTTGATCACAAAAGTCTGGAGCTCTAGCTTCTTCATTTATAATATTTACACACTATGCCTAAAAAGTTCTGAGTTTGTCAACTGTTTAAGAACCAGTGTCTGGATTTAGAGGAAACCAGCACCCCTAGCTGCCACAGCATCTATTGTAACACGGCAGTACTAGTGTCATATCTGAACTGGGCTCCACAGACTTTCCAACAGTTATTCAGAAGTAGGTCTTGGCAAGATCTTTATTCTGAGGCACCATTGGGTGGACTAACTTTCAGTTAGAAACTGAATCACCTAGAGAACCTTACAGGAATCTGTTGCTGATTGCCTTTAAGTTGAGCATGGCTCATAGCGACCTATGAACAAAAGGCCTGAAGCCCCTCTACAACTATTGACGTTTATCAAAGTTCATAGAGCTTCCAGAGGCATGTTGTTTAGGAAATGGATGATATTCCTGCTTCCAATTAGAGGAAACCAAGGTCCATAAATACAATCTAGAGAGGTGCATGCAACACAACTCTAAATCCTCACTTTGTGAAGTGATAAATAACAGACTTTTTAATATATCAAGGGTACTGATACAACCTATATAGCTCATGAAAATTATAGAGAAGTTCTAAATAATATGTTGCTTGCCTCAGGAGGTCAACGTCTTTTTAGATTTCTTAGAGCATTTACAGTTAAGTTCATGTTGTTTTAAAACTTAATCTAAAAAATATTTGTATTGGACCTAAAAAAGTATAGAATAAGGTGAAAGATTAAAGAAAATTAATAGACTAAATAAATTTCAAAAGCCAAAGATTCCCGACTCTTGACAAGTCCATCTTGAAAATGCCTGTACCTCTGATTTTATACCACTCTTTCTAGCAGTGCAAATTTCAATCTTAGGTTCAAAACCATTGTCTTGATTTAGAAGTTGGTATCTAGAAGTTTCTATCTTATTGTACACAGAGCAATGTACAAAAAAGGATAATATTAAATTTTTATAATTAATTAGCTAGATAATTTGTCATTTATCTCTTAGACAAAAAACAAAAGGATACCTTTGAGAGAGAGAGGCAAATGCCACTTACCTTGCTTCAAGTTCCCAGAAAGTCGTATCATCGGACAGCCATGGGTTAGAAGGGTCAGGTGGCACAAGAAATGGGTCGTATTCTAAATACTGTTCCGTATAACCTAGTAGACTAGGGAGTAAAATATTTCAATTTTCCTTAGTTTTCTGGATAAGGTTAAGTTAGTCCAAAGCAAATGACACGTGATCAAAATAGCTGGCTGAGGAATTTTTATTCATTTAAAGAATAAGATTTAGTATACATTTAAAGAATAAAATTCAGTGGTAGTTTTTACATTCCAACAACTTAAATGCATCAATTTGTGCTTCTTGGCACACATGTAGTAAAGATGGCATCTCTCCTCATGCCTAGGCAAGTTGAATCAAGATCCCACCATTAAAATGAAACAAATCAGAAAAGTTTAGTTAAAGGGTCAGTGTCAACCTTTGGTCAGGCAGTGCAACCACTGATGGATTGACTACTGCCAACTCAGAGACAGAAGGAAACAAATTTACAAGGAACACCATGTATGTGAGTGATAAAAACATTAATAAAATTTTGACAGAGTATTTATAAAGAAAATGCTAAAAGAGAAGTAGTGACCAAAAAAAGAAAAATCCTGTAAAACCTGTATTTAAAAAGAAATAATGGGGAAAGAATTTGGAGAGGAAAAATTTGACAATCAGTGTCCAAAGCTAAAGAATATGAATGACACTAAGAACAGATTTAAGTGGAAACAAAAAGGGGGATAGCATCCATGAATTACTAATTCCAACTTTGAAGTCAAGCAATACACAGGACTGTGAGAGTTCAGAATAATTTCCATAGAGAATCGGAGCCTCTCTTTTTTCTTTGGAAATTATTCTCTGTATTAATGCTGGCTGCACAAAGTCAGGATATCCAGAGCTTTGAGACAACAAGAATCACGCTGATATTCAAATTCTAGCAAGAGTTCTTGAGAAAGGGTCTTTTAAAATGTGAGACAAGAAAGGAACAAGGAAAGAAAAGTCTTTCTAACAGGGTGTTGATTAATTTTGTCTCTGCCCTTCTTTCCTCATGATTTCTCAAAATTTTAAGGTGAAATTTAATATATAGTGGTATCTTTAAATACTTACCTATCAGCCACTTTTGACATTTTTAACCGATGTCTATCTAACTGTATTTGCCAGTATTTTATCTGAAAAGAAGATGAGAGAGGTAGTTACATAAGTAATGGCATTTCTTATAACCTTTACCTCTAAATTATGGCAGATTGGAAAATTCTGAACAAAGGTCTATTTTAAGTCATTGAAATGTCAAAATCAGTTTAAAAAAATGTTAGCCAAGGGCTTTAATAGTATTAACAACAACAACAAAAAAACAAAATGAGGTTGAAAGAGATGAAAATATTAATTTAGGTAAGTAAAATGCTTGAATATATTGACTTCTTCAGTGAATGTAACTTTATTTTGGTTAACATGCTAAAGATAAAATCACTAGAAGTGCTAAAATGTAACTTATATTAAGAGTTTTATGAACGTTTTCAACATTACATTTCAAATATCTAGCAACATTTCTCTAATTCTGAAAAGAAATCCCTTTTACTTATTTCTATAATTTAAATGATAATCCTACCCCCTAATATTTCAACAAGCATTGATGATAGGTGTTTTGAGAATGCTTGCATCAACAATTCGTCATATTGATGTAATCACACTTGGAAGAACTTTAATTAAAACTCAATAAGGAAATAAAAGGCATCTATGTGCAGATGATATGATAGTGATAGATGATATGATAGTGTATACAAACGGACACAACAAAAAAGAACTATTAGAGCTAGTGGGCCAATTTTTACAGTGGCAGAATAAAAGACTAATATACAAAAGTCAGTAGGATACCTCTACAGTAACAAAGAAAACACAGAGAAGGAAACCAAGAAATAATAACATTTACAATATTCAGCCACAAGTTGAGATACGTGAGACACAAAAGAAAACTACAAAACCCTCTGCAAGAAACAATAAGACTTAAATAAATGGAAAAATGTTCCCTGTTCATGGAGAGAAAGTTAATGTAGTAAACATGACAATCCTACCAAAAGAAATCTATATGTTCAACTCAATCCCAATCTAGATACCAAATTAATTTTTCAAGGAGATTGAAAGGGAAATTGTCAAGTTTATTTGGAGAAGAAAGAGACCCCAAATAAGCAAAGCACTTCTGGAAAACAAAAATGAAGTGGGAGGCATAGCACTACTTGACCTCAAAACCTAATACACAGTAGCAGAAACTCAAACAGCATGGTACTGGTACAATAGCAGGCACACAGACCAATGGAACAGAATTAAGAACCTAGAAAGAGACCCTGCTAGCTATGGTCAACTGATACTCGACAAGGAAATAAAACCTATCAAATGGGGAGATTACAACCTTTTCAACAAATGGGGCTGGCAAAACTGGGCAGCTACCTGAAGAAAGCTGAAAGAGAATCCATATCTCACAGCATACACAAAAGTCAACTCAAGGTGGATCAAAGACCTAGGAGTAAAGCCCAAAACTATAAAGTTAATAAGAGACAAACTGGGACCATCCTTAGAATGTCTAGTCTATGGTATAAAGAGACTGCCAAATACAGGCAGAAATGCCCATTATGAAGAGAATAAAACTAATGAATGGGACCTTATACAGATTAAATCTCTGTGTATATTAAACATTTCCCCCAATAGGATGAAAAGAAAACATACCAACTGGGGGGGGGGAACAACCAAAAAACAACAACAAAACAAACCTCAAAAACCCATTTGGCAATATCATCTCAGATAAGGTCTCATAACAAAAGTTTACAGAATACCCCACAAGAAAAAGACTGATAACTCAATTACAAAAAGGGCAAAAGACATGAAAAAAAATTTTTTCAGAGGAAGATATTCAAATGGTCAACAGACACATGAAGAAATGCTCAGAATCACTGGCAATAAGAGAGATGCAAATCAAAACCACAATGAGCTACCATTTCACTCCAGTAGCAGTGGTAACATTTTAGAAGGGAAGCAAGCAATAAATATTGGAGAGGATGTGGTAAGAAAAGAACTCTCAAACATTGTTAGTGGTATTGTAAAATGGTACAACTACTCTGGAAGACAGTTTGATGTTTCCTCAAAAGGTTGAACACAGAGACTCTGTATGACTCCACTACTAGGAAAATACTCCCAGGAAATTAGAACTGAGACATAAATGGAGATTAGTATACTAATGTTCACAGCAGTGTTGTTCATCAACACAAGAACATGGAAACAGTCCAAATGTCCAACCACAACTGAATGGATTGAGAAATTGTGGTACATTCACATGACGGAATGCTATGCAGCACTCAGGAGCAACGATTTAAAAAAATTACTACATAACTTGAGAGAAACTGGAGAGCATTAAGCGGAGTAAACTAATTCAGTCTTATAATGACAAATGCTGCGTATGACCATTATTGTAAAAATAGAAGGATAACTAATAAAACATATGGATCCAAGGGGGAAGGGATGGGAGAAGAGGGGAATGAATGGGTAGGGTGGAATCACAGGTAGGTGGTAGAAGGTGTGTAAAAGAAATGGTTGGGGACCTGAGAAGACAGGGTAATTGTGGGCATAATCCAATAGTGATTAATTTTATAAAACATAATGAATGGGAATGATTGTATGAAACACAATGTCAATGAAGAATAGTTGAAACCAATGTACACAAATTTTGTAAGCAAAGCAATATAAAATAAATATTAAAAAAATAAAACCAACAACAAAGAAACTCTCCCAATTACTTAACAGTATTCCACACTAGAAAAGTATGCTTTATACTATTTACAAATATTATAATAAACTATTAGGAGAAAAGCATCAAAAGGAAATAGTGCCTCAAGGGAATAGTACCTAAGGATTCATTCAATCACCTGATTTAGTTACTATGTGAGGTGAGGCACTTTTGGCTTTGTTTTGAAATTATTTTACAAATCCAAAGTATTTCTCCATGGGTAGAAAAAGAAGCAGTGTGTACTGTGATGGCATACCAATGCTGGTGAGGGGGAGCTGCAAGAGGTTTACAGAGGTCAGAACTTGAGAAATAAGTGTCATAAGCTCTCTTTAGGGAAAGATCATGTTATATCATTGGAGGTAGGGAATGCTTGAATCAGTGTTCCTAACTTTCTTCCCTTAATACAGAGTCCAAGAGTCCAAAACAACTCTTAGTATGGAGGTACTTATATATCAATGTATATGCTTTAAAAAATTTGGTTAGAGAAAAATAATTAGGAAATTTAAGAGAGAAGAGCTGTGAAAATCACTTCCATGTGTTGATACATTTTCAAATGACTATCCATACTAAAATAGAAAATTTCATTGCTTAGTAACAACAAAATTTTACTTGAAATACTATACCACACAATTAAGCTTTCAACTACCCACTATTAATAGCCGCTATTTGGTCTTCACAGCTGTTACACTGTAAACTTTTATTAATAAGTAAATAATTGTAAAGGTGGACCTACCTGTTGGTGTAACTCATCTTCTGTTGGAGGTTTACTTTCTGGTGTAGGGGTGTGAGTAGGGCTATGGTTCCTAATGTCATTTTGTAAACCGTAGACAGACTGTGGCAGAATAAACAAGAGTTCTGTCAGTACAAAACAGCATGCACAGCTGCCAAGACTCCAGTAACAATATATTTTCTGTTGGCACTTATTCAGTGTGGTAACACAGTCTTCATATGTGATTAAGTTTCTAACAAAAATTAAAGGCAATGTGATGATAAATATATATATTTTAAAACAGCATTCTAGCTCTTTGCAAAATATCTGCCTAGATTCTTAACTTTGTCAGAGTAACTGGTTATAGGTAAACAACACAAAGAGTTTGAAAATAAAATTTGAGAGTGGGCTGAGAGTATTAAGTTCACGAAAGACTTCACAAGATAGGAGTGGCAATAGGATACTATAAAAATTTAATAAACCAAAACTGTTGTTGCTGTTCATTGCCGTTGAGTCACGCATGACTACTCCATGAACAAAAGACCTGAAGCTTTTCACATGTGGTTTAAGAAGTGGATGCTACTCCTGCTTTCCAGCCTGTCTTAAAACTGGGAGCTCCACAAAACACTATGGTACCAGGTTCAGCATCACTGCAAACCCAGATGTACAACATAGAAGAATGTTCCTCCAGAATATAGTAGCAAAGCATTAAAAGATAATCTCTTGGATTTGATTTATTAAATATAAGGGCCCTCCAGAAGGTTTTGTTGACTCTAAACAAAAAGAAAAAAAAAATTCCACAACCACCCTCAACCAAAACAAGAGAGTCCATCTTACAGAGTCCAGTTGCTTCACCCAGTTTCCAAAATGGAGACAAGGGCTTGGCCTTAAATGCAAGTGTCCTCCTGGAGGTCTTGTTGACTCTAAACATGAGGCTTAAATAAAGAAAACAATCTACACAGACCCTCAACCAAAACAAGAATGCCATCACGGAGTTGAGCCAATGGAAGACAAGGGTTTGGAAATATATATTGTTGTTGTTAAATGCCATCTAGTGCCAACCCCATAAACAAAAGACTTTAACCTTGTTCTCTAACTGTTGTCTTTTCTCTAAATTCATAGAGTGTCCACAGGCATGTTTAGGAAGTGGATGCCACTCCCGCTTCCAATCCAGTCTTAATCTGTTAGTTAATCAGATATTGTCAACCATGTGTGACCATTATGGCACTTGATAGACCAATGGCACAACTAGATAAAGAAAGCATAGTATTTAGACAGTAATTAGTAAATATTAGGCTAAGTAATCTAATGATGATTTAGTTTTTGATGATGTGATCAAAAACATTTCATAGTACTCTAACTTCTCCACATGAGCTTTTGGTTATGTACCAACAATATGGACCTTGTCCTGGGGTATCATCTGAAACAAAACTAAACCCAGAGACTTTATACACTGTTAGAATTTATGCTGCCAAACTGCTTTATTGATTTGTCAAAATGCCAGTTCCGTGATTACCGGACCAGCACACACTTCTGGGGTCCCGTGGTCAGCTGGAGCCTTCCGCTGGCCACCTTCAATGACATGAAGCGTCTCCTGAGCTAATCAGTGGCCGCATGATGACAGTGTTCATTTTCTAGTCGCTGGACTCCATGCCTTCACCTACCACATCCAGCATAGAAACCTGCTGCTGATGGCGTGCCACGGGACCAATGTGGTGGCGCAGAGTATTCAGGGGACCTGCTCTACCACATAGACAGTGCCCAGAAGATGACCCCCACAGACTCTGCAGACCAATCCAGCCAGGTGGGCACCTCGCCCGCTCCTCCACCCCTCAAGTGATTTTCTTAAATGACTGAGTCCGATCAAATGAATCTTTGCAGCTTGCAAGGACAGAATTTCTCCTACAGAAACTGCCAATTGAAGCCTTGCAGTGCAAATCAGACTTAAACTGCAGTTTCCTTAATAAAAATAGAAAATAGCACTGAAAAAAACCAAAGGTATTATTACTTTAAAAAGCATGTTTTACTTTGTGCTATTAAACATTTCAGACTACTGATACTGAGCTTCCTTATTCTCTCATTCTGAAGATGTAGCTGATTTGAATCCTGAGTTTTCCACCTTTGAGGGCTGTGTTTATACTCACCAGTTATGCTTTATTTAAAAAGGTATTTGCAATGAGTAGGCCATTGCCTGTCCAAAATTCTAGCGTGTAATTTCCAGCCTCATTTCTACTACTAAGGCCATATCTCCTGATTACCAATCCTTTTTAAACATAAAACAAAAATTCTCAGGTTTTGGATAAACAATAGCATCATAATAGATGGAAAAAATATTGAAGTTCAACACTCATGGAAGCAGCAGTTAAGAAATAAAATGACATATTGTATTGGTCAAACTTGTGAAAAATCTCTATAAAGTACTCAAAAGCAAAGATGCCAGTTTAAAGACGAATCTGCACCTAATCCAAGCAACACTATTTTTGTGGCTTCATATATATGTATGTAGACCAAAGAAGAATTGATGCCTTTGAATATCGAATACACTATGAGGTGCCAAAAGAACAAATTTCTGTTTGAAGAAGTGCAGCCAGAGTGTTGCTTAGGTGCAAGAACGGTGAGATTTTGTGTCACAAACTTTGGGCCTGTTGTCAGAAGAAGCCAGTCCATGGAAAGAAACATCACACTTGGAAAAGTGGAGGGTCAGAGAAGGAGACAGATTCACACAATGACTGCGACCACGGGCTGGAGCAGGGTCATTCTCTTCCATCCAGTGACACTACGAGTAGGAGCTGATGAGATTGCACCTTAGAACAACATTGAACATTGCTTCTTTGTGCATGAGGATGAAGATAAAATAACATTTTTAAGAAAATAAAAATAAAATGGCAATTGTCCCATAAAATTAAAGTTGCAAGAAAAAAAAAGAGTTTGAGACATACTATCAAGATCAGAAGACAGTGGATATTTAACTTTTAGGCCCATCACCAACTCATGGATATCTTTAAACTCAAAGGTTCTTTCTTCCTGACCTACTCTTACTTGTACCTCATCTCTTAACTTATGTACCTAGTGTCTCCTGTTATTTTGCTTTTAGACCTTATTTAGCAAATTATATTGTGGATTAGTAAATTTCAGGTCATCTTGGTTAGGACTTCTTCAATTCTCCCATTCTTCCTGCAACCTCCACTATCCTGGGACTCGACTCTTGTCACCAGTGACTCATTTCAATACAAGGTATAGCATGTGCAGTATAATAGGACTGAATGGAATAATCTGACTGTAATAGTTTCATTCATCCATTCAATATTTAACATTTACTGAACAATTTTATGTTGATTATCTATTAAGTGGTACAGATACAGTTACAGATACAGATACAGCAGGCAAATAGTTGTGGGGTATTCCATAACCAGAACACATAACCTAACAGAGTGTGAATGTAATACACAAACAATGATAGACATATATGGGTAATTCAGAGTGATTAGTGCTCTTCAGGGGAATAACAAGAACATGGGGCCTGGAGGCAAAAAGATAATTTACATAAAGAAACAGAAAAGGCCTACATGAACTGCTATTTGTCATGTCTGAACACAACTGAACGCAAAAACCATCTGAACTCTGAAATAACATTTAAATTTTTTTGTAATAAAAAGACTTTGTGGTTTAAGTTCTATGCATCTTCAGATCATTCTTGATATGGTTTCTGAATTCACTTGGGGTAGATAGGTCATATTTTGATGCACTTAACACTAGTGATCAAAGACCAGATGTGTTGTAGGATGACATCAAGGACATCATCCATGAGTAAGCAAAAGGTCATGACATAGATAGGAGAGAAATAAAACAACAAAAAAGATGTCAGAAGGTATTTTGATAATTGTACTAGACTGCAAAGAAACTCCCAAAAGGGGAAGAACTGTTGAAGTAAGAGAGATGAACATAAGATTTCAAGAGACAAAGTACTATAGTTAGAAAACAAAAAGGGAAGAACATTCCTGGCATTTCTCAAACTGAAAGAACTGAAGAACAAATTCAGGCTTTGAGTTGCAATATTGAAGGATGCTACCGGCAAAATCTTCAATGAAGCTCAATGGGAGATGGAAGGAATACAAAGAGTTACTGTACCCAAAAGAACAGATTAATGTTAAATCACTTCAGGAAGTAGCATATGACCAGGAGTCAATGGTTACAAAGAAGCAGTGTAAACTGCACTGAAGGCATGGGGAGGGCGGGGAAGTAAGGTCGCTGGTATTGATGGGATACTAATTAACATGTCTCAACAAACAAATGCAGATCTAGATGTGTTCACTGGCCTAGGCCAAGAAATTATCTGTTTTTATTCCAAACAAAGGGGATCCAACAAAATATGGAAATTACCTAACAACACCATTACTACCAAATTCAGGTAAAACATTGGTGAAGCATATTTTTTTTAAAAAAAACAAACCTGGAAAACTATATATTCAATAAGCCAGAAATTCAGGCTCGATTCAGAAGAGATCACAGAATGAGGAGTAACACTGCTGATATCACATGGATCATTGGCTCAAAGCACAGAATACCAGAGAGATCTCTGTTTGTGTTTTATTAACTAAAATGCTTGTGAAGGCATTTGATTGTGTGGGTAATAGCAGATTATAGCAAGCATTGAGAAGAGTGGGGACCCTAGAACACTTAATTGTGCTCACATGCAATTCACACTAAAAGCTGTTGTCCAAATAGAGCAAGTGTTCTACATGGTTTAAAATCAGGAAGGGTGTTGTTAGAATTGTATCCTTTTTCCATACGTGTTCAATCTCTACGCTGAGCAAATAATATGGGAAGCTGAGCTATATGAAGAACATATATCAACAACCTGCATCATGCAAATGGCACAACCTTAATTGAAGAAAGTGAAGAAGACTTTAAGCATCTATGAGAAAGATCCAAGAATACAGCCTTCAATATGGATTACTTCACAATCTCAAAAAAACAAATATCCTACCACTGGAACAATAGACAAGATCATGATGGAGAAAAGATCGAATTTCATGTCAGCAACTTCATTTTACTTGGATCCCCAACCAAAACCCAAAGCAACACTAGTTGAGAAATGAAAAGATGGGTTACACTGGAAATAACTGCTATCAAAGACCTCTCTAAAATGCAAAAAGAGCAATGACATCAGTTTAAAGACCGAGGTGTGCCTGATCCAAGCTGTAGTTAGTAGTTTCATTTGCTTCCTGTACATCTGAAAGTTGAACAATGAATAAGGAAGAGAGAAAAAAAAGTGATGCTTTTGAATTGTGTGCTTGCAAAGATTTGACTATTCAATGGACTCTCAAAAGAACAATTAAGGTCTGTCTTGAAGGAAATGCAACCAGGGGTTCCTTAAAGATAAGGATGGTGAAAGTACATCTCAGATTCTTTGGGAATGTTTTAAAGAAGGGTAATTCCTTGGAAAAAAGACGTCATGATGGCAAAAATATAGGGTCCATGAATTAGAAGACCCTCAATGAGATGAACTGACCCAGTGGACGTAACCATGGGCTCAGCTGTGGTGGAAGTGATGAGGACTGTACAGGGTCTGTTGTTTATAATGTTGCTCTAAGTCATAACGAACTTGATGACTCCTAAAAATCGCCGAAGGCTTAAGATTTACATTCTATTTACCTTGGTTTAATTACTTAACATTCTGTTTTTCAAATTAATAGCATTTTATTATAAGAATCAGATTCATTTTGAAATCAAATGCACAGGACTTGTCATTTCTGTACCTGGAAAACTCCTAGTTATCACTCATCAGCCTGCTGAACAGTTCCTTTTTTTGAAACATAGATAGCATCCAAAAATTTTTGGATATCCTTGTCTGCGTTTTTTTTTTTTATTTTATGGTACTATTTATTGAAGTTTAATTTACATACAACAAAAATTACCTGTTAAATTTAACAAATGCTTTCCTGTTGAAACTATTCAGTTGAAAAACACTTCTGACTTCCCAAATAGTTTCACCAAATATTGTATGCTTCAAAAAGCTCGTTTTTAAAGGATATCCTTGCTTTTAACTATTGTAGCTTGCTGAATCAAAGCACTGAATACAAGCTCAATGTCATTTCCCTCAAGAATGAACTCATCTTTCTGGGCTTGAGATACTGAACAAGCGACACCTGGTCTCATGCGAACTCTCTGAATGTATTTTTTCATCCAAGAAGTTTCAGATTTCAACCAGAGATCCACTCTCTTGAATCACAACATTGATGGTGAAATGAGCATACACAGACCTCATTTTGTAACGAAAGCCCAGTGTAACACCCTCGATCGTGTTCTGTATGTGGCTTCAGATGGTATGAATGGTAGCCAGTTCCTTCCGGTTTCCTCACCATTTGTCAACATGAAGCCTTTTCTTTTTCTTCCCAAGGAGACTAAGCTCTACACTGACATGATTGAAGTCCCTCCACAAGGTTCCCCGCAGGCCTTTCATGATAACTGTGTGGCCCTTCAGAGTCATGTCGACCTTCTCTGGGATGACGACTGTCTGGTTGCTGAGAACTGTCTTCATTCTCACAGTTAATGTGGCAAAGTTATTTAACATTCTTTAACAAGAGACTTAATTTAAAAAAGAGACTTAATCAGATTTATTGTTAATGAAAAAAATGCTTACAAATCAAGGTGGTGACAGTTTTAACTGTAAATTTTCTCCCCCCCCCCCTTTAAAGGAAAAGTAACTTAAAAAGGCTGTTAGAAGGGTATCTGTTTCTTGGGAGCCAGTCTGGAGAAAGAACTAGATAAAGAATATCTAGGACAAGTAAAAGATCCACCACAGCCTCATGAGTTCCACAGGCATCAGAGCTGGACTGGGGTTTTGGTGAATGATTTTTATTGGATATTGAGCAGTAACATTTTCTTCCAAGTGCACATTTGGGCCAACTAGAACATTCAACTGTTAAGTTACCAGCTAAGAATGATAACTGCACCACCCAAGCACATTAACAGAAACTTGCTAAATCTTCTGATTGAATGAGACATGCTAGTTTCCAACCAAATATAAAGTTTGCTGTTGTTGTTTTACACCATTGAACTGGAATCCACTAGTTGACCCACCAGAGGGTGTTGAGAGGTAGTAAACTGGACAGGAGATTGCCCATCTTTCTCCCAAGGAGCAGTTGGTGTATTTGAACCATGTGTTTCAAATGTGTTGGCAGGGCAGTACAATTCCTTACCCCCAAACCATCAGAGATTGTATGAGCTAAATTAGTTGTTGCTGTTGTGCCACTGAATTGGAACTAACCCTTAGGTGATCCCCTACTGGATTTTCAGAGGCAATAAGTCTCACAGGAGTAGACTGACCACCTTTCTCCCACAGAGGAGCTGGTAGATTTGAACTGTGTGCCTTTGGGACTGTAGCACAGCTCTTTCCCAATAGGCCACCCGAGTCCCCTTGAGCTACAGTAGCAGAGATAATAACTCTAAAAGGTAAACCAAAAGAACCATGAGGTATCATCTCACCCCAGTAAGAACAGCAAAAATAAAAGAACAGCAAACAACAAATGCTGGTGAGGTTGTGGAGAAACTAGAACCCTTATTCACTGTTGGTAGGAGTGTAAAATGGTGCAATCACTATAAAAGGCAGTATGGTGCTTTCTCAAAAAGTTGCAAATAGAAATACCATTTGACCCAGCAATTCCACTACTAGGAATTTACCCTAAAGAAACCATAATAGCCACCCAAGCAGATATATGCACACCCATGTTTACTGTTGCTTTGTTTGCAATAGCAAAGAGTTGGAAACAACCTAAATGCCCATCTACAAACAACTAGAGAAGCTGTGGTATATTAACACAATGGAATACTATGCTGCATTGAAAAACAAGGAACTCATGAAAATTATACAAAATGGGTGACCTGGAGGACATTATGCTGAGTGAAAGATCTCAGTCACAAAAGGACAAATACTGCAGTGTCATTGTTGTAAAATGAGACTGACATGGGGGTTGGAGGAAGACCGAGAAAGATGGGATAAATTATGTATACTTCATTGAAACAGATGAGGGAGAGAACTGTTTAAAAGGTATGTATGATTAGGTATTATTGTCATGACAGAAGTGCAGAACGAAGGCTGCATAATGGAGTGGACTTGGGGGGAGGGATTGTATAACAATGAAAGAATTTTTCTTTTAGTTTTCAAAGAGAAGAGTGAACTGGAGGGGAAGGGTGGGCAGGAAGAAAAGTGCAACAATGAATGAATGGAAATCCAAAGTCTCTGTAAACTTTCATTTAAGTTAATAATAAAAAAAGAAAAACCAGTATTACAGTTTAGAGTCCAATATCCTTTCATGTGAAACAACACTTTCAGTAAATATTATAGCAAATGAAATATTTCTGATTATGAGAAGCTGTATTTGTCAATAACGAGAAAATCAATATATTCCAATTGTTTAAAATGAGGGCATACAAATTATTTGTAGCATTTTCCAAAATTTTCTTTTGTCTCTAGTAACTTTCATTACTGTCCATTAACAGCTTGTATTTCTAATGATATTAATTTATGGAAAATTACATTGAATTCCAGACAAATAGACCTAGAGTTCAATGGTTCCACCTCTTTACAACATTTTGTGTTGCTATTCTTCATCATTTCCCCAGATAATTAAATCAGGGCTGATGGCATGTGAAGAGCAACACAGCTAACCAATGTTTTTCAAAGCTGCAGAACAAAAAAATGATACAATGTGAAGCACTAGTAGTATCCCAATACTGAAAATAATGCCAAGAAAGGTAAATTATTCCTTCGTTATATTTATGCTGTGAATCCATTTGCTTTCTCTTCTTAATCAGAACATATCTCAAATGGTATCTGCAGGGCAAAAGAGAACCCATATTAAGTAGCTCTTTAAAATTCAGAACAAAGGGAGAGGAGGTTTAATGTACTTTTTGGGGAGTTTTGTTCCAACAAGCCAATCCCCAGGGCACTTTGGATGTGCCAGTGGGCAAAGGATGAAAGGCATAGACTGAGACCAGCATCTGCTTTGCCTCTACCTCTGGAGAGGTCCAAGGGGCAAAGCTTTTGTGTGTTGTATATGAGTGGGGGTTTGCGGCTCTTTTCTCATGGCTTCTTTATCCTACCAGAGTAAACTACCTTAAAAGAAAGAAAATGCACTTACAGTACAAGGTGCCTTTAAAGAGGATGCTCCATTTCTAAGATTATAAGAAAAGACAGTAAGAAAGAAAACTATCAAGATAAAAAGTCTAGTGCTAACTCCAGGGATGCTTCATGGAAAATATTGTACTGCTAACCTAATGGTACGCAGTTCAAATCCACTAGCTGCTCCATGGGAGAAAGATGGGTAATCTATGTGGTGAACTGCCTCCGAAAATCTGCCGGAGGGTCAGCTATGGGTCATTTCCAACTCAACAGTACACAATAACAATATAAAGAACAATATAAACTGGTGGTTTAGTGGTTAGGAATTGTCCTGCCAATGCAAAGGCAGGCAGTTCAAATCTTCCCGCTGTTCCATGAGAGAAAGATAGGCAATCTCCTCCTGTGTGATTTGCTACCCCTGAAAGCCCACTGGAGGATCAGCTATGAGTCTGTTCTGACTTGAATGTACATGACAACAACAAACATAAGGACAAAGAGCCCCAGATCAGTCAGAACCTACAGTCTTCACTACTAGCCAGATATTCAAATCCACCAGCAGCTGTGTGGAAGAAAGATGAGCAGTCTCCTCTGGTCCAGATTCACAGCCTGGTAAGCCCAGTGGAAGGTTATTGTGGTCCGAATTAACTTGATGGCGGTCACTGATTAGCCATGGAGGCAGTGAATGTGTGGAGTGTGGAGCTTGCCAGAGCGACCTCAAAGATACCTTGGTGGCATAGTGACTAGGTTAGCCTCCACCAGGTGCTCTACGGGAGACAGGCTGCTCTCATAAAGATTTACAGCCCTGGAAACATGAAGAAAGGCCACTAGGAGTGACAATCCACCAGAATGGCTGGTAGTGAGTTGTTTTGATGTTCAAAGATGCCTCGGAAGGCAGGCCTGCAATATGCTTCTAAAACATCATGGCCTTCAAAACCCTGTGGAACACTTCTAATATATGCACACGGGGACACCATGAGCGAGAACTGATTCAATGGCAATGAGCAGAGAGACATATAGGGGGCAACCCAAAACAACTCACAGGAAATAATATCCTGAAGTGTGAGGAATGTGCTCACATTTTTAACTTTAGGCTCAGAAGTGATGATATAGGTTAGAACTACTTCCCTCCTACTAAACGCTTCTTCTCAGATAATTCGTCTTCTTTTCTCTATGTCGTGGGCTATGAAAGTGACACTCTTCTATGTTGATGGCCTTTCCTGAGGGGTACAGAGATCTTTTCCTTCTTGTATTTTTATTTTCTGTAAGAACCAGCCATTATTACCCATGACCCCTAGGGATAGACATGCTAGAATGAAAATGAGGGTACACAAGCTACTTGAGGACTTATGTGCTTGACTCCCAAAAGGTTATCAGCCTTGGAAGAAAACCCTGATGAACTGCTTCCGAAAGGTCACTGCTCTGAAAAGCCCATGCGGACTATTTCTACCTCTTTCCACATCGGGTTGTCAGGTGTTGGATCAATCAACCCAACAGCAACTGGAAAACAATTCTTTCTGAAGAAAGAGCAAGTGACAGAAAACTAGGGCTACAATTTCAAGAGCACACTGAGATAGCAAAACAACATAGAAAAGGAAGAATTGTCCTAATGGATACTCTATGTACTAGGAGAAATATCTTTTTTTTTAAATTAATGACTGAAGTCCTATAATGAATTCTACTTGTTATGAAAATCAGCACAACAGACAGCACTTTACCTTCCGGGTTTTGTGTGGATTTCTCATTCTGGATGACTTCTTAATGTCCACTTCAGTAGTATTTACACATCCAGGCTGGAAATAAAAAAGCAAAGAGACACAAGAATTTTTCAATGTGAAGTTTCTGCTCTTCATCTGTCTTTGTAAGTGAATGACTCAATTTTAAGAGTCTGAGAAAATGTCACAATACAATTCACTGACAGATCTTTCCAAACTGTCACATCTACTAAAAAATGTATTCATGTGATTGTGGGGAAATACAAAACATAGATAACAAAGCATACATCAAACATTAAATAGAATTCAGTGACACTTGAATTTACTCTTCAAGTTGTGCAACCATTTTCACCATTCTTTTACAAATTATTCCATGACCATTAACAAAAATCCCAATGTCCTCAAGAAGAAATTCCTTCCTCTGCTAATGACCTTTGGCTTCTATATATGTTTTTCACTTGTGTAAATGAGGTGATAAACTATTTGTTCTTTCATGGCTGATTTATTTCAATGAGCGTGTATCCCAGATTCATCTGTGTTTTGCTAAATATCAAAAATTCATTTCTCTTTATGGCTGAATAATATTCCATCAGATGGATTTACTACCTCTGTGCATCCAGCCATCCTGTTGACGGCACTTGGACTGCTGCCATCATCCAGTGAATGTGCAAAGTGCTGTAATGAATGTAATAAACTGTCACAGTCACTTTTATCAGCAACAATCAGTAACAAAATAGATTTGGCTTTTGCATTCCAGCATTTAAAACCTTGCAATATTAATAGCTCTAAGAGAAACAGAAAATAGAATTATCTGGGTTTGCATATGAAGATGTGTGTTTTCATTTACAGCTAATTTCCCTATGGATTTAGAGTTCAGGTCTTCTGACATGTAGGCACTATTCACTCACTTCCTCGCTGACCTCTCTGCTCAGACTCCCTCATAAGCATCCACCCTGCTCCAACATGAAACTGAAATTATATGACTACTTGCTTTTCATTAAGTGGGAAAACTAGAACAGAGTTTAGTTAAGCCAAATCTTACTACATTCAGACACTTAGGATATTTGTCATTCATAGAATGTGCAATGGAGTTGTGATTAAAGTCAAGAATATAAAGAAGTGGGTTTTCATTATATTATGCTTATTTCCATAAAATCTTAATAACTTTCCCCCTTGAATTGTTTTAAAGCATGGGGGGGATGGTGTATCTGAGATGGGGGGGGCAAGAGAGAAGAGAGAGAGAGAAGGAGAGAGGGAGGGAAGGAGGAAGGGGGGAGAAAGATACAGATAATACCCCCTCTGGAGTCTCAATTTGTCATACTGGTTGAAACAAATAGTTATAAAGCTTATTTTACATTTGGAGGAGGAGAGTGGAAATGAAAGGAGAACAAGAAAACAAAAAGGTAGAATTAAGGGTAAAGGATGGGAAATAAGGAGACAGAGGAAGAGAGATAGTATGAATCAAGAAACAGAGAAGAGAGGAGATTAAGCACAATACAAGGGATCTTAGGTTTAAAAAGGTCAAGAATTGTAATTTATCCTTTAAAAGTGGCAGGAAGTTATTGACTAATGGTCTTGACTTTTGAGTTTCTGGTACATGATTTAGATATCTCTGGGTCTGGTAAACAGTATTATATGTTATTCAATTTCTCTATTTCTTCCCCCAAAGTGCAAGACCATTGATTCATCATCAGTAATGGGACTCCAGAGACACCATGATTGAAGACAGAGTCTTTTTTTCCTTTCTTGTTGTGTACTGTCAAATCAGATCTGACTGGCACAGGAGGAGATTGTCTCTCCTTCTCCAGTAGAGCATCTGGTGGATTGAAACTGCATGCCTTTGAGATTGCAGCACAGCTTTTTGTCACTAGGACATCAGAGCTCCCCTTTTACAGAGCTAGGGGTAGTAATAGGCTAAAAACAACAACAAAACCAAACTCACTGCTTTGAGACTATTCAGACCCACTGCAATTGTCCAGTGGGTTTCTGAGGCTGTAAATCTTAATGGGAGGGATCTCTGGGGGCTTAGTGGTAAGGAGTTGGCTGATAACCCAAAGGCATGTGGTTCAAATCACCTACCAAAATCCCTTTAGGAGAAAGATGGACAGTCTTGTCCCATGTTGTAGTCTCTGAAAAACCTGTTCAAGGGTCCATTCTCAGATAGTTCTGACTCAATGGCACCCAACACCAACAAATCTTAATGATAAAATACTGCTCGTGTTTTCTCCTGCAGAGCTGCTGGAAGATTCAGACCACCAAGGACAAATGGCCTTTGGGTAAGTGGTGAAAGATCCTTTGGCTATCTCACCAGAGGAATTATGACTGAGGATAGGGAGGTGGGAAAGGGCAGCAATGAGAGTGATTAGGAAAGAATCAGATAATAAGCTAGACTCCAACCACTGACAGGCAACAGGAATGAGGCCTTTTGATGAGTACACAGGGAAATTCTTGAAAGGTATTTTCTCCTGATTACACAGCGACTAGTGAGAACACTCCCTAATAATCCTGTAAAAGGAAATAAATGAAGATAACATTTATCTTTGGGTTCCCCCCCTACAATATAATGTAATACAACGTAATATATATATATATATATAATCTCACACATACACTTCCACACACTCATACACAGTTGCTCTTGATAGGTGCCATCAAGTCGACTAAGACTCATAATGATTCTGAACAACGGCTTAGCCAACCTCACTGTCTCTGACATACCTGTCCCCCCATTACCACAGTCACCATGTCAATCCATCTCATCTAAGGTCTTACTCTCTTGCACTGTTCCTCCACTCTTCCAAGCATGATGTCCCTCTCCAAGGACTGGTACCTCTTGGCAGCATGCCAATAAACATAAAATAAATCATAAATGTGGTTTGTCCATTAAAAATGCAAATGGCTGTGATCATATTGAGTATGAATCCCTATAATAGGGAAGGAAGTGGTTAGAAAGAAGAGCCTGGGATAAGTCTTCCAACTCCTTCTAGTGACTCAGAATTTATGTGTGTCAACAAAGGACACAGAAGTTCTTAAAAGATAGAGAAATAGGAGACAGAAGTGGGAAAAGCCCACAGATGCATAGATTCCATACCTGGCAACAAATGCAAGGGGCACAAACTCCAGCAATGAGTATAGGTGATAAGTTGGCACCCAGACCACATTATCATCTCGAAAGCAGAAAACAGGGACCTCAAAGATGCACTGTGCAATCCTAGATCTCATTCCAACTCTGCAAGATCACACTGACAATCCAAAACTCGCACAAAAGAATCTTGTATAGCAACAGGGAAAGTGGGAGAAAACAGAATACATCATAATTCACCTGAAAGTGATTGAGTTAATCACCTTCAACAGGTTATTTGAATTACTGCATCATATCAAATTAAGATACTGAACTAATCCTTCTCAAATAGATATCTAAGGAACAGTAAGCATCTGAGCAGTCTGAAGTAGTTGAAACCTAATATACTTTCATTTTTTTACAAAAAAATTATATTGGTTTGCATACAAAATTCATATACATTGTGTTTTACACTTTCTTTCATTCACACAATCATTCCCACACTTTGTGTTTTATAAACTTTACACCCATTGAATTATGCCTACCATTACCCTGTCTTTTCAGGTCTCCACTGGATCTTTCCTCTTACTGCTACCCCACCCACCAAATTTTGTGACTTGTAACCCTATGATTTCCTCCTACCCATCCTCACCCCTTTTTTTCCACCCCTTGCCCCCTTGGATCCACATACATGTTTTACTAGTCACTTTTCTATTTCTACAATAATGGTTTTATGTAGAATTTGTCCTTATGAGACTGAGTTAGTTCACTCAGCATCATGCTAAAATTCCTTCTTAAGAAGTTCTAATTATACATCAATTATAATTCTGGATAGGATTTTTTTATTGTGGTAAAAATCCAAATGATGTATGGTTGCCAATTCAACCTTTTCTGCATGTGTAACTGAGTGACATTAATAAGGCTGTGCAATTATCACCAACATTTGCTACCAAACTGTCCACAAATGGATCTCTGATGGTCTGGTCTGTAACCAAATGGCTGGCCATTTTTGGTGGTTCAAATCCCCCCGCAGGTCTAGGGGGAGAAGGTTGAGCAGTAAATTCTTGTTAGGATCAGCCTTGGAATCCCAGTGGAGGGTCATATGAGAAGCAACTTGAAGGCAGTGAATAAAATTTTTTTAACAGATGCTTAATTATTCTCCTTTATCCCTCCAGATGGTATAACTGACGAATAAAAAGAGAAACTGTACCAACTATTGAGGGCATAAATAGAAAAATTCCCCACCCCTTTGTAGGAAACATAGGCAGTGCCATAGAAAATGAGAATTTAATTTTCAAAGTTCAAAGACTGTCATTTTACATTTAATTAATGCACCATTAGCAGACATCATCAAGATAATAAGAATTCTTTGATCCTAAAAAAAAAAAAAAGGTTAAGAAATTCAAATCTCGAGACACATTCCATCAGCCTGGCCCAACCTTGCTGGTATGCGCCATTGAGCCAGTTGCAACTCACAGTGACCCTATCTACAACAGCTCTGCACCCTGCCCTAACCTGAGCCACTCTCACGGACTCCACCATTACTAATACATTGCCCTGGTTATTGTGTTAATCCATCTCATCCTGGGTCTAACTTTCCTGCACTGTCCCTCCACCCTCCAAGTATGATGTCCTTCATCCTAGCTCAAAGTATGTGAGACAGAGCTTCAAAATCCTTGGGGGTGGGGGTGAGGGAAATTGGAAGAATCTGTTCTCAAATGCAATGTATTTGAAT
>NW_006400162.1:122778-126481 GCF_000299155.1 Elephantulus edwardii
ATCTATCTATCTATCTATCTATCATCTATCTTCCTTGCCTCCAATTGGCAGCATCACGATGAATGGTGAAGAGATTGAGATTGTTCACAGCTTTAATTTGCTTGGCTCCACAATCAACACTCTTGGCACCAGCAGCCAGGAAATTAAAAGACGTATTGCCATGGGAAAGTCTGCTTTAGGGCCTCTCCAAAGTACTGAAGAGCAATGGTGTCTCTCTGGAGACGAAGGTGCATCTGATACAGGCCATAGTCTTTGCAATCACTTATTATGCATCAGAGAGTTGGACAATGACTAGGAAGAATAGAAGGAGAATTAATGCCTTTGAGCAGTGTTTCCTTATTCTGTTCCGATGACTTCCTTCTTGTCCAAGTATAGGTTTCACATGAGCACAATCAAGTGTCTGGGATTTCCATTCTTCTCAAAGTTAGCCAAAATTTGTTGTGATCTACACAGTCCAATGCCTTTGCCCAGTCAATGAAGCAATGACTTTCCCCTGGTACTCTTTGCTTTTGTCTCTAGTGCCACAGTCTCATCTAAATCCAGCTTGTATTTCTGGTAGTTCTCTGTTAGGGTACTGTTCCAGTAATTTGTTTATAATCTTCAGCATGAATTTGTTTGTGTGTAATATTAGCAATATTGATTCATAATTTCCACACTCTGTTGGATCATGGTGGTTTTTTGGGGGGGCAAGATAGGAATAAATAAGAATCTCTTCTAATCAGTTGGTCAGGTAGCTGTCCTCCAGATTTCTTGTCACAATCTGGTGAGCACGTTTAGGGCAGTATTTGTTTGTTAAAATATGTCAATTGGTATCCATCAACTCCTGGGGCCTTGTTTTATGCCAGTTTCTTCAGAGCAGCTTGAACCTCCTCCTTCATCACCATTGCCTCTTGATCATATGATGTTTCATGAAATTCTTCCATGTCAGCCAACTCTTTCTGGTACAGTGATTCTGTATACTCCTTCCATCTTCTATTAGTGCTTCCTCGAGAATTTAATATTCTGCCTACAGCACTGGTAAATATTGCAATTTATGGCTTGAATTTGTTCTTCAAATTAGTTCCTTCAGCTCAAGAAATGGTGAGCCCTCTTGGCTCTTTTGCTTTTCCGACTCTTTGCACATTTCATGATAATACTTTGCTTTCTCTTCACACATTGTCCTTTAAAATCTTCTGTTCAGCTCTGTAACTTCTTGATTTCTTCCCTTTTCTTTGACTCCTTGACATACTAGGGCAATATTCAGTCTCTTCTGACATCTATCTTGCTCTTCCTCCTGTTTATGTAATGACCTTTTGAGTTTTTCATGAATGATATTCTTGATATTCTCTCATAGCTTATTTGGTCTTTGTTCATCAGTGTTCAAGGCCTCAAACATTTTCATGCTGTGGTTTTGCAATGCAGGTGGGATAAAATCAAGGTCAAATTTTGGTTCTTGTGTATTTAATCTCTCTTGGCTTAGATAAATAAACTACTCATGCTTCAAATTTGCTGCTAATTGCTAAGATTTAAAAAAAAGGATCTGAGATTCTTGTCTTAGAGGCACTCAACTTGATTTACATATCATTTCACTTCAAGATCTCCCATAGGACTGCCAGGAGTTAGATAAATCCATGACGGTTAAGCCAAAAAAGTAAGGGACTCTTGAAGATTAAAGATGATTCAATGGTCAATATAATCTTGGATATGAACAAGCTAAGGTCAGGCTTTAATGCTGGTAGCCTCTGAAAGAACTGCTTTCATATCAGGCATTGTGGTGAACAAAACAATGGCAGTATTCTAAAAACATTTTTATTTATTCAACAAACATTTTTAAGCATTTAAATATTTACAAAATCATGTGATCAATGGTGAGAAATAGAAATTAAGACATGAGCTATACTTGTGTAACCTCATAATATAAAAAGGATGACAGGGACTTGACATAATCTTAATTCAGGGGCATATGGATGAAGTGGGAGTTGGCAGAGGGTATTATGGAAAAACAGAACATTTTATCCCCAACATGGCAGCTAAATATCTTTTTAATTTTTTGCTTTTAAGAAGTTTTGATTGCATAATATCACAGTGTTGTGTTTTTTAAAATAAGCAGTTCATTTTTGAAACATAAAAGGACTATTAGCTGGTATCAGTTTCATGAGAAATATTGTACATAAATGTGTTTTAAGCTGAAAAATTATATAGTCCCACAAAGATATAAATAGTACTACCATTATCAAATGACACTGAATAAAATTGTACAAGGATGTACTATGTCCTGGATTTAGGATGAAGTGCTTATTATTGAAGAATTACAGAAATAATAAAAATGGCATTTACATTGGCTTAGAAAAGAATCATAAATTCTTTCTAGTTTTTAAAAAGCACTATATATCATGAAACAGAATGAAGAATTCATGAAACAGTACATAACATGGATGAATCCAGAGAGCATTATGCTGAGTGAAGTGAGTCAGTGATAAAAGGTCAAGTGCAACCTTAAGACCACACTTCTAAAAAAGATAATGGTTTATCTACAGAATCACCAGTATGTTTACTAAGGAGAGAAAGGATAGAGTGGAAAATTAAATCATAGATAATGAATACTTACATCAGTATTAGTGGAGGGAAAGACAATAAAGAATGAATGCACGGTTAAACAATAAAATATGCATGAATTATGGATTTAAGAAAACAATAGAATTTGTTGATTTTCACTCAACTCACAATAAAAAAATATGTGGCCTTCTAAAAAAACATAAGTTTATTTTCAACAGAAATAAGCTACCACTGTAATATTAACATAATACACTCAATGGGGGAGCTGTGGTGGCCTTTTCCATAGGGAACTATGCTGCTAACTCAAAGGTCCACCTCTCAGGTGGTGTGAATCCTCCAAGTGCTCCACAAGGTGAGATGGAGAATCTCCTCCTGTACAATTTACAGCCTCTGAAACCCCATTAGATGGTCAATTATGGGTTGGTTTTGACCTGATGGCAATTAGAGTATAAGAAAAAGAAACCAACTAGAAAACAGAATTCAGTTTCTCTGATTCTATTCCTAAAACAGCAAAGGAAATCAATGTTGAGTAATATTGCTGCCATAGTGTTTGTGGATGTATCTTAAAGAGTTTAAAAGTATAACTGGAGTTCTTGGTTTTTCTAATGTTATTTATTTAAATAACCTAAATGCTATAAAGTTATTTTCATGGCACAATGCATTGTTACTGGCTAGACCAGAGGATACATTTATATCAAGCCAACTCAAGAAAATGTAAAGAATCTTTGGTGAATAGCATCACTAAGAGACAGTTAATGGGACACAGTTCTCATCAAAATTTTAGATGAAATATGAGTGGAGAATTAAAATGAGGTTGCAAATAGAGCTGACAGTAAAGAATATGCATAATCCTGGAACTTAAAAAAAAGTGATTCTAGAAAAATTAGTTTTACATGTATACAATTATTGAGTTAAAATACAGTAAACAAATGCAAAAGATTCATTTTTCTGTAATAGTCACATTTGAAAATTCAACTTGCTATGCACTGTATTTTTTTAAATAATTTCATCTTTATTCTTTTTTTTTAATTTAGGTTGTTTATATTTCATTTCAATGAACATCTACAGAGATTTTGGGATTTCATTCATTCATTGTTGCACCCTTCTCCCCACACAAACCCCTCCCCCCCACATTTGCTCCTCTCCTTGAAAAGCAAAAGAAAAACTC
>NW_006400162.1:128309-137189 GCF_000299155.1 Elephantulus edwardii
AATGAATGAGTGGAAGCCCAAAATCTCTGTAAATGTTTATGAAAATTAATAAAATATAATTATAGAAAAAAAAAGAAAGAACTGATGCTTTGAATTATAATGTGGCAAAGAATACTGAACGTGTCATAACCTGTCAAAAGAATGTGTTGGACGAAATGCAGCCAGGATACTCCTTACACTAAGCAAGGAGGGTGAGAAACTTTTCTCACATTCTTTAGCCATGATATTAGTGGTCCAGTCTCCTGATGAAAAGGGTATCATGCTTTGAAAAGCCATGAAAAGACAAAGAAAGTGAAGACCTTTGACCACACAGATTGATACAGTGACTGCAACAATGGGCTTGTGCACGGCAGATATAGAGACTGCCACTAGATCAAGAAGGACTTCACTCAGTTGTACATACTGCCATTGTGGGGCCAGAGCTGATTGCATGGATTCTAAGAATAGCTTCAACATGGATGAACTTCCCATATGAAGGAGGCAAAGGGAGGGCTATTTAGCAGAGAGGATGGAATTGATTCAAATAAACTTAGAGCTGTGGAAAGCTGTTTAGTGAGGCAGAAACTATTCAGAGTGTCTTCTGTAAGCTCTATGCAGTAGATTTTGGATTAATCTAAGTGCAAGTAGAAGCCACTGGAGGGTTTTAAATAAATAACTAACTTGGTATCATTTACATTTTTTTAAAAAAATTAGCCTGGCTGCTGCTTGGTGAATGAATTATCAAAGTGGAATAAAGGGAAAAGTGGAAGCAGAGAGAGAATTTAGCAGGTGGTTGCAACAATCTAGTGAGAGAGGTGAGGTGGTGACTTGAATCTGCATGACAGCATGCCAGGGGATGAGTGGCCCTTGGATTCATCCAAAGCATGTGAGAATCTAAAATCATAGGTTTTTTGTGTGTATAAATAGCAGCCTGAAACCAGAGTCTTTACTCAATTTTACAGTCTTGACCGGAGCTGCAATTCATGTTGGATTTTAAGAGCTACAATTTCTAATGGAATTTTCTCTAACCTTTATTTTAATCTAACCAAACATCCCAAAGAAGACATTCTTTCCCCTTGAGGTCTATTAGGTGCAAGACATCACAATTCTTCTAAAGAGTCTTTCTACCAGACTCAAACAGATCAAGATGCTATAGCTTGTGTCCAAAGGGTCTCGGTAAATAGCAGTATTGATAAATCTTTACAATGAGCCCCAATAAACAGACATGATTAAGGATGCAATTTTAGTAATACATTAGCAGAAAAGCATTCCATGCCACCATCCTAGGTTCATGCTGTAATAAACTGAATGGCACACACTTTAACCAACCATATAACTCTACTTATGTGTATTCATCGATCCTTGTCAAACTTTGTTTATAGGGGTTCTCTTTTTATCATTCCTAACAATCTAGGAGACAATTATGGACTTTGTAACTTTTAGTTCCTGCTCTTACTCACAGTTGTGCAGAATAATCACTTTCACTTTCTGAACGTGTACACTGTCCTGGTCCAGATGACTCCTAATTAATACTCAATAAACTTCTAGTTTTGCCTTATGCAAACTCTGTGATGTTCTTGAAGTTAGAATTAATCAAACTTGCTGGTGAATTAGATAAAGGAATATATTCAAGGAAGAAAAATAAAGGTGGTTCCTGGTTATAAATGACTTCTGTTCTTAAATTTGTCTTTAAGTGAAATTTGTAGGTAAGTCAGAACAATCAAGTATATTATGTATATAACACCAGTTAGTCATCTTAGTATATGGTGTACCTTTTTATGCATAAAAACAAGAAAATTTTAAAGAAATATTTCCAGAGAGGCAAAAGTATCTTAAACATAATAATAGAGTAAGAATAATAATAATGGGTTTTTGTGGGTTTTTTAAATTTTATTGAATTTAAATAAAGAGATTGGTTTTCACTCATTCATTCATGCAAACATTTCCTCCCTTCCCCTCCTCCAATACCCTTTGTAATTTTTGTCTTGTTCCAGATTATTAATAGTCATCCTCATAATTTCTAATTTCTCATTCCTTTCACAATGTTCTTCTTACACTCATCCCACTGCAATGCTTATTACGTATCCATTTTTTCCTACTCTCCTCCACCCCATCCTGTTTAGATTATATCATAACAACAATAGGCTTATACAATATTTATCCCTTTGTGACTAAGATATTTCACTTAGCATTATGTCTTTGATACTTGTCCATATTCTGTAATGCTTTACAAGTTCCTTGTTTTTTAATGCTGTACAGTATTCTATTGTGTGAATATACCATAGTTTCTCTATCCATGCAACTGTTGATGGACACCTTATCTTTTCTTTTTTCTTTATTATTGTGAATAATGCTGTGAGAAGCATGGGTGTGCATACATCTGTTTGTGCCACAGCTCTGATTTCTTTAGTATATATTCTCAGTAGAGGGATAGCCCAGTTAAATAATATTTCTATTTTCAGCTTTTTGAGGAATGCTAGACTTCCTTTCATAGTGGTTGGAATTTTACATTCCCAGCAACAGTGTATGAGATTCCCAATATCTCTGCATCCTTGCCAGCATTTGCTGTTTGTTGTTATGTTGAACTTTGCTATTGTTGCTGAGATGAGATGTTATCTCATTGTTGTTTTCATTTTCATTTGCATCTCTCCAATAGCTAGTGATTTTGAGCATTATTCTGTGTATTTGCTGGCCATCTAATGTTCTTTGGTGAAGGTTCCATTCATCTCATCTGTCCATGCCATCACTAGGTTGTTTGTCTTTTTCTTGCTGATGTGCTGGAGTATTCTATGAATTTTAGTTATGAGTCCCTTATCAGATATGTCATAGCCAATTCCCCCTCCCAATACATGGGCCTCCTTTTTACTCTACTGGAGAAGGGTGGGTTTTTTTTTTATGTATACAAGGATTTGACTTTTAGAAGGTTCCATTCATCTATTTTATCCTTTCCTTGTCGTAGTTAATGATATTTTAAAAATAATACTTTTTTAAATAATACTGCCTAATTGTTATTACAGGTCATTGTATTACCTCATAATATTAACAGAATGTTGTTGTTATATTCCATTGAGTCTGAACCAATCCACAGCTTACCCTCCAGTGGTTTTTAAGAGGCAGTAAATTACATGGGAGGAGACAGCCCACCTACTTTCTTGGAGCACCTAGTAGATTTGAACTGTGTACTTTTTGAGTTGGCAGGGCAACTACTTACCACTAAGCCACAAGAGCTCCCAAAAGAATAAGAGGGGAAAAGAATATCTTCTTTGGGGCATATAGTTAGGTCAGCATTAAGGTGGAGGAATGTCTATTAGCTTTTGACTAGGTCAACTAAGAGGCATGATGCCATCTACTGCTAGGGGGAAGAAAGGGGCAAAAGCCCCCCCAAAAAAATAAAAAAAACCCCACCAAATTGAAAAGAAAAGAATTAAGTATGATTTCCGAATTGTATTGACCTACAATTACAGTATTTACTAGGAAGCTCTGCTTCAGGTCATTGTCTTTTCAATCATTTGCTACGCATTTAGGAGCCAGACAGTAAATAATGATGAAAATTATTGATGCCTTTGAACTGTGGTGTTGGAGAAGAGTATGTAATATACCATGGACTGCCCCTCCCCCCCGCCAAAAAAAAGAGAGAGATGTCTTGGAGGAAGTGCAGCCAGAGTACTCCCTAGACTCAGATGACAAAGCTTCATCTCACATATTTTTGGGCATGTTTCTAGGAGAGGCTATTCTTTGGATAGGGATATCATGCTTGGAAAGGTCAGCAAAGAAGAGGAAGACTCACAATGAGGTGGACTCACACAGTTACTGCTGCAAAAGGCTCAAGTGTGTCAGAGATTGTGAGAATGATACAGGGTAGGGCAGGGTTCTAATTTGCTATTCATAGGACCACTATGAGTATTGCCTGACTTAGTGGCACCTAACAACAACAATAGGGATCTCTGGTGGCCTAGTGGTCAGGAGCAACACTGCCAAACCAAATATACCCAGTTTGAATCCAGCAGCTCCCATTCATGGAAGGAAGATGGGCAATTCCTTTTCTGTGATTTACTACCTCTGGAAACCCACTGGAGAGTAAGCTAAATCAGTCCCTACTTGACAGTATACAAAAATACGGTATTTACTGAATTCTCCAACTGAGAGTATATTGGAGTTCTCTTTGCAACAACAAAAACACTGGAAATGACTCAAGTCATGAATAATTATATTATGAATCATAATAATGGTTCACAACTTCATTATTTTCCAATATTGTTATTGCTATGTGTAGTAGAGTGGTCTGCAACACATAGTGACATTATGTACAGCAGCTCTGAACCTTGCCCTGTTCTGAGCCAGTCTCATTAATTCTGACACACCAACTTCCACTGCCAATGTAAATGCTTATATAATAACCTACTTTTGGTCCATCTTTTGTATTTTTACCTTTTTTGCATCAACATTGGGGATTTAAAGATCCCATTCAATGTGTAGTGTTAATATCTCCTACCTGGTAGAATTTTTCCCCGTTACTACACTTGTTGTTGTTGTTATGTGCCGTCGAGTAACTTGCGACTCATAGCGACCCTATGTACAACAGCCCTAAACTCTGCTCTGTCCTGTGCCAATCAAACGGTCTCTGACACTCCCATCGTGATTATCCCAGTCACTGAATCAATCCACCTCATAGAGGGCCTTCCACTCCTGAGCTGTCCCTTCCCCCACCCCCCACCCTGTAGTGAGTCTTATATACTTTTCTTTAAACCAGAGCACTTGAGGCTAACATTTAGGAATTGTGCATATTCTTCAATGATAGCTTCTTTTTGTATACTAGTGGTTGCCATGCAAACAAATCAACATTAGAAGAAATATGCTCACTCAATTTGGACATCATCAAAAAACCAAGTGCTACCCAATGACATGTCTAGTGAAGTAGAGGGTAAGTGAAAATGGAGGGAAATCATCAATAAAATAGATTGACACAATAACCACATCAACTGGATCATCTAAGACCATGGAAAGGGTGCAGAACTGGGAAATGTTCCATTCTGATTTACTTAGGTCACACGAGTCAGAATTTACATGATGGCAACTGACAAATGTTGTCAAGGTACAAGTACTCCCACCCACAGAGCTTCCAAATACCTACCAAGAGGACTCTATCAGACACACTTGCCATCATTTTTTCAGGGGAGCTCTGATGGCCTACTGGGTGAGGAGTTGTGCCTCCAACCCAAAGGTAGGTGTGTGCTATACGGGAGAGAAATAGGTAATCCTCTCCTATGCAATTTACTGTCTATAAAACCCACTGCAGGGTCATCAATTAGCTTGAGGTTTGTTGTTGTGTTTTTTGTTTTTTTTTTAAGAAAGGGTAGAAGTCCAAATTCCAGATGCTGCCTCTAGGAGAAGACTTTATTGGGAGGCCCTTTGTCTTCTAGCTTCTGCTTCTAAGTGATCTTCATGAGGGCTGGCATCTCTCTTCCCATCTCTGCTTACTACCTTATGTTTAATTGCTCTCATTTATCAAAAAAGTATTTACTCAAAATACATCCTATATATTGTATCATCAACATGACAAAGAAAATCTATATGCAAATAGTATAAAAGTTAAGTTTTGTAACAAATATTTTGAAGACCACATAACACATATGATACTAATATTATATATTATAATACATACTATATCCCATCTATGGACAGGTGATTTTTCAAAAGAAAAATTTCTTTTCGATGGGAAAATAAGAGTTTTTGTAATATATGATACTTTAAAAATTGGATTTCCATATGCAGAAAGTAAAATAGGATCCATATCTCTCATTATACACAAAACCAAAAATTTATTAAGAAACTACTGTATAATCCTGGAATAGATATTTAATCAAAGAAGACATTCAATTGGTCAACAAACACAAGAAAAGATGCTGAGTGTGGTTAGCCATCAGAAGAATACAAATTAAAGATATGAGAAGTTTAGGGTTATGGTTTCATGGAATAACCTAGTTAAATGGCTCAGTATTGTGTTGAATGCTTCTGTTCTATCAACTCGTTCATTGTGTAGCACCTCAAAGCTGGCAAAGTACAACCTTTGAAGGCACAATAATTAGTCTTTATTACAGAGCAAAAGAGGAAGACAGAAAATTACAAGCAGAAAAAATATTACTAAGTTCCTCCATTGCCATAAAACCAGAAGAACTGTATGATGGCCTACTACCACTATTGAACATTTTGATTCAAGATACTATAGAAGGATCTTGATTAAAAAGGAGAAAATTCCAACCAGAGATTCAGGTGGTTTTGTTTTTAAATTTTAATTTAGTTTGTTTATTTTTCATTTCAATGAACATCTACAGAGATTTTGGAATTCCATTCATTCATTGCTGCACCCTTCTCCCCGCACAAACCCTTCCCCCCCCTCCCCCGTTTGCTCCTCTCCTTGAAAAGCAAAAGAAAAACTCCCTCATTGGTACACAATCCCCACGCACGATTCAGGTTTTTATGGAATTCAGACATTCTGGGGTCACAGAGGTGGAATGATGTCCTGAAATGACTGCTTTGAGTTAAACTTCCACATTAAGCTAAAAATACTCTTGGAATTCTTTATCTTCAAATAACTCTATAGCTTAACTAGTAAAGAATATCTACCTTCTACACTATTCTAATAATAATTATCTATAGGAGATAAAATTGGCCTCAGCAAATTCAAAAGGGATGTACTCTTAGGACACAGAAGTAATTTTATTTCCTGAATTTCATCTCAACCTCTATTTCAGAACTAAGGTAAATGTTTGATGCCCTTTACCACTGACTCACTTAAAATACTTTTGTTACATGTATTGGCAAGTTTTTTACATTGTCTGATACAGTGCCAGAAGACTATCAGCATACCAACATACCACTGGGGGACAGCTATCTCCTCAAAAAGAAGCGTATCTCAATGAAAAGATCAATGAGAAGAGCAAAGCTTTCAGGGCCTCCATGGGCAAATGTGCCGAATTGAAATGAGAAGAAGGAACTGTAACAACTGCCAACAGTCAGGAAGTGGAATGTTGGAAGTATGAATCAAGGCAAATTGGATCTTGTCAAAGATGAAACAGAATGCATAAATATTGATATTCTAGGCATTATTGAGTGAAAATGGACTGTTAGTAGACATTTTGAATGAGACAATCATGGCCTACTATGCCACGTTCAGTGACTTACTGCATAAGGATGTGTGTTGTTAACTCAAAGGTGGCACCTCTGTGATTGTTCTAATCCACCAGTATTTCCACAGGGGAAAGACAGACAATCTCCTTCTTTAAAAACCCACTGGAGAGTCAGCTATGAGTTAGTTCGGACTCAAAAGCAAATGAGTGAGTTTGAGACTATGTCAGGAATGGTAACTTGAAGATCCATCACATTCATCATCAAAAAGAATATTTCCAGATAACGTAGAATGCTCACAGTGACAGGCTAATATCTACATGGATACAAAGAAAATCTGGTAGTAAGGAAATCTGGTAGTAAGGCTAATGTAAAATTTATGCTCCCAGCACAAAAGTCAAAGATGAAGAAATTGGGGATTTCTACAAACTTCTGCAGGTTGATATTAATCAAACATCCAATCCAACCCATCCAGTCCAGTCGAGATGGACTGGTAATTGCTGGTGATTAGAATATGAAAGTTGGAAACAAAGAAGATAGATGATCATTGTTTAGCCTTGGTGGTAGAAACAACACTGGAAATTGCACAATAGAAATTTGTAAGATCAATAACTTTTCATCTCAACATATATATTATATATGTGGACCTTATTGGATGGAATAAACCACAATCATATTGACTATATCTATACCTTGAGATGGTGGAGAGAAGCTCAATATCAGCCCTTAGAACAAAGCCAAATGTCTACCATGGAAGAGACCATCAAATGCTCACAAGCACGTTCACACTGAAGCTTCAGATAATTAAACCAAGTCCATGGGAGCCACAATACAATTTTTTTTTGTATATCCAAGTTGAATTCAGGAATAGATTTGAAGTACTGAACACCAATGACCACAGATCAGATGAGTGGTGGGATGACATTAAGGACGTTACACAAGAAGAAAGCAAAAGGTCATTAGAAAGACAGGGAAGAATGAAAAGACAAAAATGGGTATCAGAAGAGACTCTGGATCTTGCTATAGAATTCAGAAAGGCTAATGTGAAAAGCAGAAATGATGATGCAAGAAAATTGAACATAAGATTTCAAAAGGTGACTTGAGAAGACATTGTTCTTGTTGCTGTTAGGTTTGTCGAGTCGAGCACAACTCATAGCAACCCAATGAACAAAAGATCTGAATCCTGTTCTTTCCTGTGTCATTTTCACACTTCCTGAGACACAAGAGCCCATAGAAGCAGTCATCGTACCAATGTACATGGTTGAGAGTCTTCCTTTCCTTTGCGGATCCTCTACCTTTCCCAGCATCATATTAAGTTATTATAATGCTATGTGCAAAGAACCACAGCTAGGAAACCAAAAGGACACAATCAGCATCTCAAGCTGAAAGACAAAACCAATCCAAACCTTGAGTAATATTTCCAAGGATTCCAGAGACAAAATATTGAATGATGCAGGAGGCACCAAAAGATGGCAGGTGTAAATAGTCACTGTACCATTTCAGGAAGTAACATATAACAAAGAACTGATGATACTGAAGGAAAAAGTGCAAGTTGGCACAATGGTTACAAAAATGGACTCAAAGCAACAACAGTAAGGATGAGGCAAGACCAAGAGGGCTTCATCCTTTGTCCATAGGGCTGCTAAGAGTTGGAACCCTCAATGGAGAGAGGTTAAAGGCATTCCCTTTAAGAACAGGAACTAGGCAAGGATGCCCATTATCTCCTCTCTTATTCAATATTGTATTGGAAGTCTTAGCGATAGCAATAAGACAAGA
>NW_006400162.1:137289-140452 GCF_000299155.1 Elephantulus edwardii
ATACCTGAAGATGGGGGTCGTGGGTCAGAGCTGCAGGGGTGTGTCTATGCACTGTATTTTAATGAAGAGAGTATCCTATATGAAGTAATTATATGTTTTAAAAGTTTAATCACAAACTTCTTTTATGATCCTGCAATAAAAAGTTCTATAGTTTGGCTTTGCATATTTTTCTAGTTGGTAACAAGTCAAGTGATTTGACTACCAATCTTTTCAGTCCTGGAGACCCATCCATTTACTAAACCTTAGACATAAAATTCAGGAAATTGGTTAAGACAACTATCCTGGAATTCAGTTCATCCACAAATTCTAGACAATTTATCCATCTGATACACAATCTCATTTACCAGCTTATGATCCTTGAAAATATTTATTTACTGTATTCTGGATGAACCGCACACATCAAGTACATAAAAGATAAAGAAAGTAAAGGGAGGAAGGGAGGGATGAAAGGAAGGAGAAAGAGAGAGAGAGAGAGAGAGTGAGAGTGAGTCAGAGAGAGAGAGAGAGACAGAGAGACAGAGAGAGACAGAGAAACTAAAGTGGATGCCAGAAAAGACTCTGAATCATGCTCTAAAATGTACAGATCTAAAGTGAAAGGGAAAATGAAATAAGGGAGCCAAGCAGATGATTTCAAAGGGTAGCTCAAGTAGACAGAGTAAAGTATGAAAAGACTTGCAATTAGGAGACCAAAAAGGAAGAAGACCTTCAACATTTTTTAAGCTGAAAGAACTGGGGAACAAATTCAGGTCCCGAGTTACAACACTAAAGGATTCCATGGGCAAAATATGGAAGTATCAAAAGAGGTTGGAAGGAATACTGAGTCATTGTACCAAAAAGAATTGACCACTACTCCACCATTTCAGCAATGTGATCAAGAACCAATAGAACTGAAGGGTTAATCCAAGCTGCAAACAAACAGATGCAACTCTGGATCTATTAAGGCTTGTCTATGAAAAATCTAGAAGAAAACATTCTGGCCAACTGACTGCAAGACATTCATATGTGTGCCCATTATAAGAAAGGTGATCCAACAGAGTATAGAAATTATTTTTAAAAATCGTTAACATAAAAATAATTAACATAAAAATCTCCTTGAAAAGAACTTAAAAAAATGACTGGAGTAGTGAATTGACAAGGAACTGCTAGATATTCAAACTGGATTCAGAAATGGAAATGGAACAAAAATATCAGACATCTGGTATCAGATGTATCTTGGCTGAAATTGGAAAAAAATGTCAAAAAAGAAGTTTATTTGTTTTTATTGACTGTAATAAAATTACAAGTAACATGGAAAAGAATGGAAATTTCTAGATACTTTATTGTGCTCCTATGGAACTTGTACATTGACCAAGAGGCAGTCATTGGAACAGAGCAAAGAGATACGGCATTTTTTAAAATAAAGAAAGAGGTTTATGATAGTTGTAACCTTTCACCATAAATATTCAATATGTACACTAAGCAAATAATCTGAGAAGCTAGACTATATGAAGAGGAGGCATCAAACTGGAGGAAGATTCATCAACAACGGGTATTTTGAAGTTGACACAACCTTTTTTGCTGAAAATAAAGAATTATAGAATGAACTCACTGATGCAGTTACTGAATGAATTCAAAGACTATATACAGCTTTCAGTACAGACTACACCTTAACATAAAGAAAACAAAAATGCTCACAATAAATTGAGAAAAGTCTGAAGTTGTCAAAGATTTCATTTTACATGATCTACAATCAGCAGCAATGGAGGCAGCAGTCAAATTATAAAAAGATGTACTATGAAGGGGAATGTAAAGTGGTACAACCACTATGGAAAGTGGTCTGGTGCTTTCTCAAAAAGTTGGAAAAAGAAATAACATTTGACCCAGAAATTCCACTACCAGAAATAAATATACCCTAAAGAAACCAGAGCCACAATTCAAACAGATATATGAACACCTGTGTTTATTGCTGAATTATTCACAATTGCAAAGAGAAGCAATTCAAGTGCCCATCAACAAATTAATGGACAGAAAAACTATAGTACACTCACATAATGGAATATTATGCAGCAATTAATAACAATGAACTTGTAAAACATTACATGACATGGAGGAGCTTGAAAGATACTATAGTAAGTGAAATATTTCAGGACAAACACTGCATAACTGCTCTTATAAAACAGGAAAATCATGGGTAAGGGGGCTAGGCAGAGAATGGGAGAATGGATAGATAATGGATATTGCATCTGAACAGATGAGGAGAAGAACTGTCTGAAAGGAATATAAATATGATTAGGCAGTATATGTATGAGAGCAATGTGGAACAAGGCGTGCATTCTGAGGCGGTTTGGGGAAGGCGATGGGAGAAAATGTTCAACAATGAAAAATAAAAATTGAAAAATGATGTGACTGAGCTGCAGGAGAAAAGGTGAGGGAGGTGAAGCTCTGGGCCCAGAGTGAGCATTCCCCATTGCTTGTAGGGAGACGAAACTAAAGCGTCCCTGAGGTTATATGTTCCTCTATCTGAAGACCCTTGCATTCATGAATGTGAGGCCATCCCAGGGGCAAAACAGGACAAGGGACTTTTTAGTCCATGGGATGTTGAGTGCACTTCTCCTACACCACAGCTCAAAGGCATCAATTCTTTTTCTGTCACCCTTATTCATTGTCCAGGTCTCAGATGCATAGAGCATTTCAGCTCTTGTTTCAGAGAAACAATTAAAACCATAAATAAGACCAGGAGCTGGTTTTCCAAAAGGTCAATAAAATTGGCAAAAAACCCACCTCAAACCCCACCAAAAAACAAACCACTGGCAAACTTACCAAAAGGAAAAAAAGAAGAAGACACAAATAACTTGAAGAATGATAGAGGTGGCATCACAACAGAACCAGAGGAAATTAAATCTATGATATAGAAATAGTACGAAAAGTTATACTCCAATAAATATGAAAACTTAGAGGAAATTATATTTTGAATTGCTTAATATGCATAAAAAAGCTGGGCAATGGATAAGGAACATCAAAAGAAAGAACTACCAACCCCATTCTTCAACGAGATGGAAAAGGCAATCTCCAATTTCGTATGGAATGGGAAAAAGACCCGAATAAGCAAAGCACTCCTTAAGAATAGAAGAACGGTAGGAGGTATCTCACTCCCTGATTTCAAATCCTACTACACTGCCGTAGT
>NW_006400162.1:143898-150217 GCF_000299155.1 Elephantulus edwardii
GCTCACTGAAATGAAAAATAAACAAACTAAATTAAAATAAAATAAAAAAAAGAGTTGGAACCAACTTATTGGCATCTCATTAACAAGTTTTTCATGCTAGAAAGTTCTTTCTATTTACAGATAACAGCCAAAATATGCAATTTCATTTCATATGATTTACAGTGTTAGAAACCAAATGGATGGTCAGCTCTTTGTCACATCCCAACTCAGTAGCAATGAGTTTGAGAGATTTTGTTGTCCAATTAGAAAAAAAAAACCCACCACTATATTTTCTAAATTACATTATTTTTTCTGACAGATAAAACTTTTTTTCATTATCAGGTGATGGGTGGGGTTGGGAACCATTCTAAAATAAGTCCCATGCATCCCTGCATTAAAAAAAAAATAACTAGTTTAGAGCACCACAACAAAATAAGGGTAAATAATCCAATTGAAATATGGGCACAGGATATGCACAGACACTCCACCAAAGAAGACATTCAGATGGCTAACAAACACATGAAGAAATGTTCAAAATCCCTAGCTCTAAGAGAGATACAAATCAAAGCAACTATGAGAAGCAAAATTTAACAGAATAGCAAACATCAAATGCTGGCGAGGTTGTGGAGAAACCAGAACCCTTATTCACTGCTGGTGAGAGTATAAAATGCTGCAACCAGTATGAAAGGCTGTAATGTGCTTTTTTAAAAAGTTGCAAATAGAAATACCACTTGACCTAGCAATTAAACGTCTGGGAATTTACCCTAAAGAAACTATCACTACCACCCAAGCAGATGTTTACACCATGTTTACTGTGGCTTTGTTTGCAATAGCAAAGAGCTAGAAAGAATCCAAATGCCTATCAACAAATGAATGGATAGAGAAGCTCTGGTACATTCACACAATGGGATACTATGTTGCATTGAAAAACAAGGAACTCATGAAATATTATGCAAAGTGGATTATCCTGGAGGACATTATGCTGAGTGAAATATCTCAGTCACAAAAGGACAAATATTGCATAAGGCCACTGTTGTAAAATGGGATTGACATCACGGTTCAGGGAAGAGAGAAAAGAAGGAGAGGAATGATGTATATTGGATTGAAACAGATCAGGGAGAGATCTGTTTAAAAGGGATATATGAATGGGTATTCTTGTCATTACACAAGTCCAGAGTGAAGGCTGCATAGTGGTGTGAACTTGGGAGGGGTGTGTGTGGAGGGACTGCATAACAATGAAAGAGTTTTTCTTTTCAAGGAGAAGAGTAATTTGGCATGGAGGGGGTGGGCAGGGAGAAAAGTGCAACAATGAATGGAAATCCTAAGTCTCTTAAATTTTCATTAAAATTAATAAAGAAATTTAAAAAAATTATTGGTTTCCATATAATCATTCATATGTATTGTGTTTTGTACATGTGCTTTGTATTTCATACAATAATTCATATATATTGTTTTTCATTCATGTACCTTGTATTTTATACAAGCATTCATATACTTTATCTTTTATATCATCAATTATCATTGATTTATGCCTATTATCATTCTAGCTTTTCAGGTCTCCACTGAACATTTCCCATCCCTTCACCCCTCTCCACCTTTAATCCAGTGATTTTTTTTTACCCTTCCTCTTTTTCTGTCCCCCATCTCCACTTCCCCTTTTAAACTTTCATCCCTACATTTATATAATCATGTTCAAAGTAATGTATTTTTTTTCTTGATGATTCAACATCTTCACTGAAAACACTTATTTTACCACCTTGAAGACAGTAATGCCCTAGAGGTTAAATGGCCCCAACTGTTACTGCTTTTGAGCTTTTGTGTCACTTTATGTCATTTATAGAATGCCTCTGTCTCCTTTTTGACACTTGTCACTTTTTGCCACTCTCAATGTCCTTGCCTCTGGCAGTTCTCCATCATCATCTAATTTGTTTCTGGACTTTGAACAGGATCAGAAAATCAGACAAACAGAACTTTAACACAGTGTCCCACAACTTAGTAAATAAACAAACCAATCGCAGCACTTAATTGAGTAGAAGGGCATTTTCGCAATCCCTTTGGCTTATATTTTCAGAATTCATGTTTTTGACTGAGTTTTGGGCACAATGATTTTTTTTTTATGAGACTGGAAGCACCAGTGGCATCCATTTCCTAAACAACATGCCTCTGGAAACTATGAATTTTGATAAATGACGATAGTTATAGAAATGCTTCCGGCCTTTTGTTCATAGGGTTGATATGAGTCATGTTCCACTCAATGGCAATTAACAACAACAAGAGTATGTACCCAAATTTCAAGTTTACTTAACAACAACAAAAATATATCAGAAAATTAAACTCATTTTCAAAACAGAGCTCTCTTTGTAGGGCTCTCTTGGCTGTTATCTGTATGGAAGTAAAAAGACAGGTCTTTCTAGCATGAAAAACTTCTTGTTAATGAGATGCCAGCAAGTTGGTTCCAACTCTTAGCAGCCCTGTGGACAAAAGGATGAAGCCCTTAGTCTTGCCTTATCCTTACTGTTGTTGTTGTTGTTTTGAGTCCATTTTTGTAGCCACTGTGTCAACTGTACTTCTTCCTTCAGTATCCTCAGTTCTTGGTCATATGCTAATTCCTGAGGTGGTACAGTGACCATTTAAGTCTGCCATCTTTTGATGCCTCCTGCATCATTCAATATTTTGTCTCTAGAATCCTTGGAATTATTACTCAAGGTTTGGACTGGTTTTGTCTTTCAGCTTGAGATGCTTAGGATTTTAGGTTCCACAGGCTTCTTGCTGGCAGACTTTTGGAAGCATGCAGCCAGATGTTTTTTTCCTAGTCTATCTTGGTCTGGAAGCTGAGCTGAAATCTTCTCACTATCATGGCAATAACGAGTTGTGCTGCCAATACAAAGGAACATGGTTAGAATCCACTAATTCTTTCCTGGAAGAAAGATGAGCAACCTCCTCCTTTACAATTTACTGCCTCTGAAAACCCACTGGAGGGTCAGCTATGAGTCACCTTGATGTGTCCACCTTGATGGCACACAACAAGAACTGAAAGATGAAGGGTGGCTACACCTGAGGACTGGCCTGGAATTGTAACTGGATTTCCCACATGGAAGGCAAAACTGTTGTTGATATAATAGCATAGGTGGTTGTAAAAAAAAAGCATCAGGATTTTGGTTGGTCTTTATGCAATAATTTAATAATGAATCGTATTGCAAAATACTAAATGTTACATATAATTTAAGGGAGCACCGGTGGCCTAGTGGCAAGAAGCTGTGCTGTGATCCCAAAAACATGTGGTTTGAATCCACCAGCTGAAGGATGGACAATCTCCTTCCATGTGATTAATTGCCTTTGAAACCCACTGGAGGGTCAGCTTTGGGTTGGTGCCAACTTGACAGTACACAACAACAAAAAATAAGTTAAAAGGTTATTTTAGGATCATTTTTTCTTTGCAGTTGGTTTAAATAATAAATGGAATTTTTGTCTGTTTTTAGGATACAGAACACAGGATGTCAAAATAAGATTCTTGCCAAATCTACTTTGGAAAAGTGCAGCCAGAATACTCCTTGGAACCAAGGATGGTGAAGCTTCATCTCTCATACTGTGGGAATGTTGCTAGGGAAGGCTATTCCTTGGGAAGGGACATCATGCTTAGAAAGGTGGCGGGTCAGTGAAAGAGGGAATGACCCTCAGTCACAAGGGTTGACACAGTGACTGCAGCATTCGGATCAAGATGAAGAGGATGGCACAGGACAGGATACGGTTCAGGTCTGATATTCACAGGGTTTCTAGGAGTTGTACTTGACTCGATGGCACTGAACACCACCAACAACTGTTAATTATGTAGTAGTCTACTTTATTCAAATCTATTTAATTTTGTTTTACATTAATTAGGCCTCTATTATTGGATGCATGTTGTTGTGTGGCATCAAGTTAGAATTTTCAGAGGCTGTAAGTCATACAGGACAAAAATGTCCATCTTTCTCACACAGAATCACTGGTGGATTTGAACCATGTTCTTTTTGGTTGGCATCCCAACCACTGGGGTATCAAGGTTTGCTCACTGAGTGCAGAAATATCAATTTTAGTTATGTCTTCTTATTCAACTTAACTTTATTCATCATTATATAATGTTCTTCCCTGTGTTTTATGCTAGATTTTGTCTGTAAGTCTATATTATTGAAAATTAATATTTCTACTCTTGGTCTTTTAAAATTTATTTTGTTTGAAGTATTTTTTATTTTTACTGTTTGAGTTTTAGTGTATCTTTTCCCATGTGTAAGGCCTTTCTTTTATTTATTTATTTACTGTCATGTAAATAATACCCAATCATATATTTCTTTAAAGTAGTTCTTTCCCTCATCTGTTTCAATGCACTGCACATTATTTTTCTCTCCTTTTCTTAGTTTCCTCCCAATCCCTGTATCAGTCCTGTTTATTTAAGTGGCATTATGTAGTATTTGTCCTTTTCTTACTGAGATATTTCACTCAGCATAATGTCCTCCAGGGTCACCCATTTTATATAATATTTCATGAGTTCTTTGTTTTTCAGTGCTACATAGTATTCCATTGTGTGAATATATCACAGCTTCTCTATTCATTCATCTGTTGATGGGTACTCAGGTTGTTTCCATTTCTATGCTATTGTGAACAATGCAGCTATAAACATGGGTATGCATATATCTGCTTGGGTGACAGTTCTGACTTCTTTAGGGTATATTCCCAGTGGCACAACTGTTGGGTCAAATGGTATTTCTGTTTCCAGCTTTTTGAGAAAGTGTCATACTACCTTCCAGAGTGGCTGCACCATTTTACACTCCCACCAACAGTGAATAACGGTTCCAGTTTCTCCACAACCTTGCCAGCATTTGTTGTTTGCTGCTTTATTGAATTTTGCTATTCTTACTGGAGTGAGATGATATCTCATAGTTGTTTTGATTTGCATCTCCCTTACAGCTAGGGATTTTGAACATTTCTTCATGTGCTTGTTCACCATCTGAATGTCTTTGGTGAAGTGTCTATTCAAATTCTGTGCTCATTTTGCGATTGGGTTGTTTACCTTTATCTTGTTGTGGTGCTCAAGTATTCTACAAATTCTAGATATAAGCCCCTTATCAGACATGTCATTACCAAATATTCTTTCCCAATCTGTGTCTTTCCTTTTTACCCTGTTGGAGAAGGTTTTGGATGTGCATAAGAATTTGATTCTTAATCAGAACTGGCTTTGACAAGCACTGTGGCATTTGGACAAGAACAAACTGGGAGGAGGGTAGAGAGAATGGTGCAGCGGTGAATGAATGGAAACCCAAAATCTCTGTAAATGTTTATGAAAATTAATAAAATATAATTATAGAAAAAAAAAGAATTTGATTCTTAGAAAGTCCCATTCATTTGTTTTATCCCCTCCTGGTTGTAGGTTTTTCAGGATGCTTGGAAGACTGTTCATGTTGGAGATGAGAGCTTCTGGAGTTCTTAAAAGCTTTTCTCTGATGAAGTTTATAGTCCTCAGTTTTAGTACTATGTCTCTGATCCATTTTGAGTTGGTTGTTTTGTGTGTATGGTGTGAGGTGTGGGTCTTGTTTCCGTTTTCTGCACATAGTTTTCCAACTGCGCCAATACCATTTGTTTAAAAGACTGCCATTTCCCCACTTAACTGATTTCACCTCCTTATCAAAAAACAATTGACCATAGGTAGATGGGCTATTTTCTGGGTTCTCAATTCTATTTCATTTATCTATGTGTCTGTCATTTTACCAGTACCATGCTGTCTTGACCACCATGGTGGTGTAGTAGGATTTGAAATCAGGGAGTGAGATGCTTCCTACTTTATCTTTTAAGGAGTGCTTTGTTTATTTGGGGTCTCTTTCCATTCCAAACGAAATTAGAAATTGCCTTTTCCATATCACTGAAAAATTAAATTGGCATTTATATTGGGATTGCATTGAACATGCAGAGTGCCTTGAACAGAACTGTCATTTTCACAATATTGAGTCTTTCTATCCAAGAGTAAGGTATATTCTTCCATTGTCTATTTTTTTCCTTGTAATGTTTTGTAATTTTCATTGAATAGGTTCTTTGTGTCTCTAATTAGATTTATCCCCAATTATTTAATCTGTGATTAGCTATTGTGATGAGTATTGTTTTTCTTATTTCCAGTTCTCTTTATCACTGTTGAGAAATCCAACTGATTTGTGTATATTGGTCTTGTATCCTGCCACTCTGTTAAATTAGCCAACTATGTTCAGTAGTTTTCTTGCTGAGTCTTTAGTGTTTTCTAAGTATACTATCATATCATCTGCATAGAGAGGTAATTTTACCTCCTCTTTGCCAATTTGGATACCTCTTATTTCATTCT
>NW_006400162.1:150677-161525 GCF_000299155.1 Elephantulus edwardii
AGAATGAGTCTGGGAGAATTCCATCTTTTTCTATTTTCTGAGATAGTTCATGTAGAATTGGTGATAGTTCTGAATGTTTGATCAAATTCACTTGTAAAACCATCTGGTCCAGGGCTTTTGTTTGCTGAAAGTTGTTTTATTACCTTTTCAAATTCCTCTTTTGTAATGGGTCTGTTCAGGTGTTCAATTTTAGTCTGTATCAGTTTATGTAGGTTGTGATTTTCTAAGTATTTGTCCATTTACTCTAGGTTTTCATTTTTCAGTATAGTTTTTCATAATATTCCACTTAGCCTTTTTATTTCAGTTGGTTTTAGTTCTGACATTGCCCATTTCTTCTCTTATTTGGATTATTTGTGTCTTAACTTTCTTTCCCTTTATTACTTTAGATAGTGTTTTGTGTTTTTTTTTTTTATTTTATTGACCTTTTCAATGAACCAACTCCTGGTTTTATTGATTGTTTCAATTGTCTTTCTGTTTTCTATTTAATTCTGCAAAAATTTTTATAATTTCAGGTTTTTTAGTGAGTGTCAGGTTTTCTTGCTGTTCTTTTCCAGTTTGTTTGAGATATTGGATTAGGGAGTCAATAGTCGTTTTTTTCCTGCCTTTTGATGTGCTTATTGCTGTAAATTGACATCTATTTACTACTCTGGCTGCTTCCCAGAGGTTTTGGTAAGTTGTGTTTTCATTGTCATTTGTTTCTAGAAATTTTTAATTTTATTTTTTATTTCTTCTAGTACCCACTCATGTTCAAGCAAGGTGTTGTTCAGCTTCTAAATGTATGGGTTTTGTTTTTTTTTGTCCTTTACTCTTTTGTTTTAATTTATAATTTTGTAACACTGTGGTCTGAGAAGTTGCTTTGTAGTATTTCTATGTTTTTCAATTTATTGATGCTTGCCTTGTGACCTAAAATATGAGCTATTCTCTGGAACCTTCTATGTATATTGGAGAAGAAGGTATACTGTCTTTTTATTGGGTGCATTGGCCTATAAATGTCTGAGATTGAGTTGGTTTATTGTGTGGTTTAACTCTTCAGCATCTTTGTTGAGTTTCTTTCTGGTATTTCTATCTTTTCTTGAGAGTGGTTTATTGAAGTCCCCAACTACTATGGTGGTGTTGTCGTCTATTTCCTTTTCCAGTTTTGTTAATGTTTGTTTTATATATTTTGCAGTTCTATCATTTACGTCTTCTTGTTCTATTGACTCTTTAAGTTTTATGTAGTGACCTTCCTTGTCCTTTCTGATGTGCTTTGCATTGAAATCTATTTTATCAGAGATTAATAAAGCTACACCTTCTTATTTCTGGTTACCACTTGCTTGGTATACTTTTTCCCACCCTCTTCTTTTTAGCCTTGATTTTCACTTTTCAAGTGTGTCTCTTATAGACAGCATATTGATGTATTTTGGTTTTTTTTTTTTTATCCAATCTGCTATTCTTTTTTCTTCCATGATACATTTAAAACATTCACATTTAATGTGATTAGTGAGAGGCAAGGTTTTATTGCTATCATTTTGTTGAGTTCTTTTTGGTGGTGGTGTCAGTCCATCCTGCTTTCTGTAGCACCTTTGTAAGACAAATATCTCTCAGTGTTTCCTGCAATGCTGGTCTTGTTTTCACAAACTCCCGTAGGTTCTGCTTTTCGGAGAATATCTTGATCTCTCCTTCATATTTGATGGACAGTTTTGTTGGGTATAGTATTCTTGGTTGACAGTTGTGTTCTATGAGTGCTCTGTAGATGTCATTCCAGTATCTTCTTTCTTGCATAGTTTCTGCTGAGAAAGTGGCATTTAATCTTATCTGCCCTCTCTGATAAGTTACTCTTTGTTTCTCCCTTGCTGCTTTTAGAGTATTCTCCTTATCTTTGGTTTTGGAAATTTGACTATGCTATGTCTTGGTGTTTTTCTTTTGGGGTCTATTCTACATGGTGTTTGCTCAGCTTCTTGAATATATATTGAGCTCATGGTGCTTAAACCATGCTTTGTTTTTTAAATTTGGTTGGAAATTGAGGAAGTGGCAGAATGCTCCCAGTCGGGTGCTTTTGTGTGGTGAGAACCAATGGGAATGCTTGAGCTCATAGAGTTTAAACCAGGCCTTGGTTTTCAAATTAGGTTGGAAACTGAGGAAGTGGCAGAATGTTCCTAATCTGGCACTTCTGTGTGATGAGAGCAAATGGGAATGCTTGAGCTCATGAAGTTTAAATAATGCCTTGATTTTGGTCAAACATTTTTCTGAGTTTCATAAAACTTGTCTGACCATCTGCTGTGCAGAGGTAACTTACGGTTGCTGTGATGATGAACACTGTGACACTGATGTGTCAAATGTGATAATGATTACTCATAGTGGACAGTGTTTGGTGGAGCTCTCTGATTAAAACAAGCTTGGAAGAAGGAGCGGCATCCACTTCCAAAGTGGCTTGCCTCCACAAACCCTACGAACTTGGAAAATCACGAAAGTTATACAAGTGTTCAGGTCTTTCGTTCATAGGGTTGCTATGAGTTGTCTATGACTTGACGGTACTTAATAATAACAACAACAACAACAACAACTCAGTTGGCCTAGTGGATAGAAAGTGATGCTACCAAGCCAAAGGTGGGTTATTTTATTCTGTGGCACTCAGGCCTGGTTTTAATTATTTTTGGTCAAATATTCTTCTAAGTGGCATAGTGCTGGTCTGTCCATTTGCTGTACAGAGGTAACTTGTATTTGCTGTGATGCTGAACTCTGTGAACTTGGAGAAATGATAACAGTTATACAAGTGTTCAGGTCTTTCATTCATAGGGTCTCTATGAGTCATGTACGGCTCGACAGCACTCAACAAAAACAACAACAAAAACATTTTTCATTATTCCTGGGAAGTTTTCTTCTAGTAATTCTCCTACAACTTTTTTGGTACCTTTACTTGCTTCCAATTATATGCATGTTATTTCTCTTGATGGTGTCCCACGTTATTCTTAAGTTTTCTTCTTTTTCCTTCCTTTTTGATTCTGCTTTTGGTTCAAGCAGATCAACGGTGACAATTCTATCTTCTTTTTCACTTGTTTTGTGTTCCACCTCTTCAACTCTGTTGATGTGTCCCTCCTATTAGAACTGCAGAGCACTTTATTTCCTCTCCCAGAATGGCTACTTAAAGAATCCAATTACAGGAAACAGTAGCAGTGCTTTTTCTCTCCGTGAAACTGCCCTATTCCCTTTTCCCCCCATGAATAGTTATCTGAGACTCCAGCCCACTTCCCTATCTTAAAGGAAGCATCTGTCAGCATCACCTTCTCCAAGTCCCTTGTAAGAAAATATAAAATCCCCCTCTAACTTCTAGTCAGGCTGGTCTTCTACTTGATAACCAGTTCAGCAGTTTCTGCTCAATAAACTATTTTGGCCTACACTGGGTTTTGCCCTCCCTCAGCAAGCTTACATTTATGTTGCCAAAAGCCCAGGAAGGGCACCTGCCAGGAGGTAACAAACTCTAATTCCCAACTTTCCCTGTCTTTTTTCTGTCTCTTTCTCACTCTTTCTCTTTATCTCCTTTAAAGCCTAACCCACAGATACTAGAGAACTCTCTTGTGCTTATGTTGGGCTAAATGGAGTGAGAAACAGTGTAGTCTCCTATTGCGTTCATAAGCGAGAACAAGATCTTCCCTGCTCTCATACAGAGTTTTTTTTAAACTCTATGAAATTGGCTTCTGTCTCTCCTCACTATAACCCGTCCCTCTCATTCCTGGCCAAATGGCACTTGGGAAGTGCTGGATTTTCCCAATTCTTTTCACTCCACCACGGGCTTGATCTGCTTTCTGAATATACCTCTGAACTGCTGAGAGGACACCCTTCTCTGGGGCTTTCTGCCTTTTGCCATTGTTGGCTGTGGAACAGCACCAAATTGGGGTAAGTGACAGGGGTTTTCCTCTCTCAGATTTCCTGCTTCCTTTAGATTCTAAAAGTTCTGGCACCAGACCAGGAAATCCATTGGTCACTTAGGTCGGTCTCTCCCTACACTGGGGATGCTCACGCCATGAGCAGACCTTTTTCTTGTGAGGACAAAAGAAAATTATGGATGCCTTAGTGCCTTTTAGTCTTGCTCTCTGGGAACCCCCACTGCTTGCTTATCTCTTCCCCCAGTCATGTGAAACAGCCAGTCCTGTCCTTCTCGGTACACTCCACAGGGGGTGTCTCCTCTGCTCCCTTGACGCAGCATGGTGTCGTTGTTGTTATGTGCTGTCGAGTCATTTGCGACTCATAGCGACCCTATGTACAATAGCCCTAAACCCTGTTCTATCCTGTGCAAATCACACTGCCTCTGACACACCCATCCCGATTACCCCAGTCACTGAATCAATCCACCTCATAGAGGTTCTTCCTCTCCTGTGCTGTCCCTCTACCCTCCCAAGCATGATGTCCCTCTCCAAGGATCTGTCCCTCCTTACAACATGTCCAAAGTATGTCAGACGAAGCCCCAGAATCCTTGCCTCCAAAGAGTAATCTAGTTTAACCCTCTCCAGGATGAATCTGTTTGTTTTCTTGGCAGTCCAGGGTACCCTCAATACTCTTCTCCAGCACCACAGCTCAAAGGCATCAATTCTCCTTCTATCCTCCTTAGTCACTGTCCAACTCTCTGATGCATAACAAGTGATTGCAAAGACGCAGCATAGCCACAATAAATAGTAGGTTTCATAGCTCTCAAATGTGACACTTGAGGTTAATACTCTCTGAGACTTCGACAATATCTGCAGTCGCAGTGACAAAAAGTAAAAAAATCCCTTCAGGTTTTCTTTACTCTCTGCCTCTGCCTTTGTCTGTTTGTCTGTCTGTCTGTCCGTCTCCTCTCCCTTCTGTCTTCTCTTTTCTCTCCCTCTCTCCTTCCTTCCTCCCTCCCTCCCTCTGAAAACTGCAGCACACACTCTCTCCCTCTCTGTCAGACTGCCATAAACTCTTTTAACTCTTTCTAAGCTTTTTCCCTTTCTTGATCCAAACTCCCTCACCTTTGATCCTTCTGTCCACTCAGCACCTCCTGCTGTTTCTCCACCCCCACCATAGGCAAATACCACAGGGAGTTTCTGCACAAAAAGACTCCCCTGATTCCAAACCTAACCATCCCCTTTCTGTTCCATCCCCTCCTGCTTCTAACACCCTCTTGCAATCTTGCACAGCACTGTCAGCTCAAGCAGCTATTCTCCCAAACACTTAGATAAAAGAATTCAAATATTTAATTCTGTCATAGGACCTCACCTGGCATGACCTGTATATAATTCTAATTCTACTCTACTTCCTGATGAAAAAGGGAGTTTAGCTAGCCTCCCAAGCACATGCTGATGATCTGTACAAGATGGACAATTTCCATCCCATAGGTGCAGCAGCTGTGCCCCAGAAATATCCCAACTGGGATTACCAATTTAACATGCCTGGCCATCAACAACATAATGGCTACTTGTCTAATAACTGGGCTACAAAAGGCAGGCTGTAAAGCAGTCAATTATGATGAGCTCCAAGAAATATCTCAGGAATTGGACAAAACCTGGCCCAGTTTTTATCTAGATTAACAGAAGCCCTCCAAAAGTACACAAAAATTGACCCCAATTCAGCAGAAGGCATAATAATTCTAAATTTCCATTTTTATCTTACAATCAGCCCCTGATATTAAAAAAAAACCCTAAAAACAACACAAAACAAGAGGGATGTCGTCAAACCCCTCAATAAAATCAACATGGTATTTAGAGTCTATAATAAAAGATAAGAGCAAGAAAATGCAGACAAAGCCCAGAGAGATAAGGCTTATTTCCAGCTCTTGGCAGCTGCTCTCAGAGGCTCCAGTGCACGAGTGCCCTGTAAGACTCCACCCGGGTTTGTTTTATATCTCGTATAAGTCTTTGGGCTTATGGGTGTCCTACTTCCCAACCTCCACCAGGAGGTTACCGGTGTGGACAAAAGGGATATTGGAAGGTAGACTGCCCCCTCTCTTCACAGAGGGAGGGGCCAGTCCTTTCAGCTCCCCAGTCGACTGCTTCTCAGCCAGTCCTGAGCCTTTTCAGCCTGCTGGACCTAGCCACTAATCACTGAAGGAGGTTCCCAGGGCTGCCGGCCCAATCTAACATCACCTTGGAAGAAACTAGAGTAACTGTTCAAGTTGAAAGTAAGCCAATCTCCTTTTCAATAAATATGAAGACCACTTACTTTGCCCTACCTGAATTTTCAGGACAAATTTTCCCTCACAGATCTCTGTTGCTGAAGTTGATGGTGGTGTGTCTTGACACTTAACCATTTCCCCTTCCCCTGCTAAAGACAAGGAGTGCCTTTTTCACACTTCTTCCTCATTTTACCTCAATGGCCCATGACCCTTTTAGGATGAAACTTACTCTCCAAATTTAAAAATTTTCTTTCTTTCCACTCCCCCACCATAACAAAAATCTATCCCTATTCCCTTATTATAGCCCTTGTTCTAATGTTTGCTTGTATCCTTCCTCTAAGCAAAAGTGGCTATTTACCAGGTTGTTAAAATCCATTCCTTCTAATTCTTACACTCAAAAACTTGATCTGTACTATGATGCCTAAATCTAACACCTTTCCTAAATTATTTTTTTCTGTATCTTACAGTCTTCCATCTACCTTGGTCCAACTTAACTGAACCACCTTGTCCCAAAACCTGTTAATGTCTTAACCTATTTACATTCATCTTGCTACAAGTCTGCTACTCTCTGTATACAAAGTAGGCACGTTATTTAGTCCTTGCTTAATGCAATTTCTCTCTAATTTTCTACAGGAGTGGATGAAAGCTTTTGCCAACCACAGAGCCCATGAAGTACTTGTATTATCCACTGAGTACCAACCAATACCCACCACCACCACACCTACAGACTCTGCTGCCTAAAATAAACAGTCTTTCCCCTTTCCTTTAGAATCATCATCCCAATTCAGCAGGAAGTAGTTACAGAAGAGAACCTCATCGCCTCCATTCAATATTAATAAAAGGCTGGAATATTAGGACTGCAGAGCCCTTTACTCCTCTCCTAGAATGGCTACTGAAAGGATCCAATCACAGAAAACAGTATCAGTGCTTTTTCTCTCTGTGAAACTACCCTAACCCCCACTTAAGACCATAGCCCACTTCCCTATCTTAAAGGAAGCATCTGTAAGCATCCCCTTCCCCAAGTACCTTGTAAGACAATATAAAATCCCCCTAAAACTTCTAGCAGTGGCTGGTCTTCTGCTTGGGAGCCAACCCAGCAGTTTCTCCTCAAGAAACTGTCTTTCTTTGCCTGCACTGGGTTTTGTCCTTCCTCGGTGACCTCACACCTCCAACATGCTGACAGCATCTGAAACACTGGTCCTCATATTTTGGATTGTGGCTTCTTGTTTTTCCAGAACCTCTAATGGCTTTGTTTTATCTGTATTGTTTTGGATTGTTTTTCAAGCTCCCCTTAGTTTTTTGCTTGTAGGTCCTGTAATTGTTCAAGTTTGTCTTTCACTCAGTGAAAATATTCAATCTATGTCATTTTAAAGTCTGTGTCAGAAAGTTCCACCAGACTTTCTGGCTTCAGGAAATCCATTGATATTGTGTTACTTTTGAGGGTGACATCTTGCTTTGGGCTTGTGTAGGGCATGAGGTAGCCTGCTTCTTATGTGACATTGCTGGGGTAGAGTTTTTCATGCTTGAAACAATAGCAGGTTCTTGGTCTGACATCACTGCTCCAGAGGAGGGTGGGAAAGTGACTCTGTCTTGGTTTTTTTCTGAACTCTTAGGTGAAGGGAAGATTTGCTTCCATTTGGGAGAGAAAAGGCCTGTGAATTAGCAGCCTCCTCTGTCTGACAGTTGCTGTAGCTAGGCCAGTCCAAGGTGCTCTGGGCTAAAGACAGCTCACACTTTGAGAGGTGAGAGGAAATGAAAAGGATTCACCTGCTATACTAATGTCTCTGGTGAGGTTCAGAGGGGTAGCAGGTTGTCCTCCAGGTCTTGGGGTTAGGAGATCCAGATTGTGGAACCAAGGCCTCCATATGGTGGGTCCAGTCCCCAAGAGGGACTTCTAGGCATTGGGATGGGACTTCTGGGCAGTAGGGAGGAACTTTTGGGTGGTGGGGCTGATACTTCCAGGCAGAAGGGCTGGGACTTCCAGGAAAAGGCCCAGCAGGCTTCCAAACAGTGGGTAGGAGTGTCTCCACAACAAGATAAGGTCCTTCAGGCATGTTCAGGGGCCCAGGAATAGGGCTGGGTGTCTCCAGTGTGAGGGAGCAGGGACATGCCAGGCAGCAGTGCCACAGTCTATAGTGCTCCAGGCAAGAGACCAACCCAGGACACACTAAGAAATTTTAAAGTCAGATAACTACTTAATTGCCTAGATGCACAGATGTGTGGAGACACAGGTGAAGCACGGAGATGCAGGGTGATATACAGAGATGCAGGGCAAGGTGCAGAGACACAGGGCAATGAGACAAGATGCAGGGTGAGGAGCAGAGATGCAGGACAACGTTTGCAGCACAGAGACACAGGGTGACATTGACAGTGTAGAGATGCAGGACAATGTTCACAGCGCAGAGACCTATGTTTCTTTTTAACACGTTGCCACAAATGATGGCTATAGTGAAAAAAATGTGTTTCAAAGTATGGTCGTCAATTTAAAAGTGTGCTGCACTGTGTTAAAAGGCATTTTGCTACTCCTTTTCTCTTGACTTTTGCACTTAAGGGGATCTTTTTTTTTTTCTTATTAAGTACAAATCCAGCCAGCATAGGCCAGACAATACATACAAGCATAGATCTGTGTTGGAAACACAGAGCTGCACACAAAGCCAGAGTCTGGTTTCACCTTTGGCACCCCTAATTTGCATCTGGAATGCCAGAATGTCATACAATGCAGGAAGATGAGACCACCATCTTGCCTGCCCCTCAGGTACCCCCATTCTTCAAGGATCCCACTGGTTTTATCAAATCACCAGCTTAGTCACTAAAATGCAGATCAAAAGGGGACATAGTCCTCACCTTGGAAATTACTGTATTGTGACAGCCATGTGGTGCAAAAGGAAGAGTAGAGACTACTGCCTGAAACAAAAATCCCTTCCTGAAACTGATACATGGGACTTGGACTTAAATTCTTCTAAATGTGAGGCAGAAATCAACATGAGAAACCACCAACATTATGAAGTGCAAGACATCACAGAAGTGACTTGTGGCCTAAGCCATCACAACAAAGGGTTGGTGGGGGGAAGGAGGTGCTGGATGGGGTAGAAGGGAGTGTATATGACGCAAATATTCAGGGAAAAAGAAGGGACAAGACACACATGCAGGGGCAGGGCACTGTATGCATGGTTATCTCTGTAAGACAAAATATCTTTCATTTGTTCCTTTCATTAAAATGCTTGTCTGTCAGATGTTATTTCAAAGCTAAGCATCCAAATTAAGAAAGACTAGGAAGAAGGACTGGCCCTCCACTTCAGAAATATAACACAGCTTTGAAAACTGTATGTACAACAGAACATACAGAGTAGAATAATGGATATGCTAATTGAGGCTGAGCCCTCAAATTTGGAAACACCGAGGAGAAGGAATAGTTGTAGACAGAAACTAGTGATTGGAACATGGAATGTGAAAAGCATGAATGTAGGAAATCTGAGCATCTGTAAGAAAGAAATGGAACACATAAATATTTATATATTAGGTATAAGCAAAACGGGATGGATTGGCACAGGACATTTTTAATCAGATGATCACACAAACTAGAGGGATGTCATACTTGGGAGGGTGGAAGCACAGTGCAAGAAAGGAAGACTCTTGATGAGATGAATTGATTCAGTGACTGGGGTCATGATGGTAGGTGTGTCAGAGATAGTAAGATTGGCACAAGATAGAGCTGGGTTTAGGGCTGTTTTACAGATGGTTGCTATGAGTCACAGGCAACTCAATTGCAAGTAATAACTATCATCCTGGAGATGAAAAGGTGAGGGGGGAATTGGGGTCACTGTCATAGATAAAAAGGCTGTTTTCAGATCCATCTTGAAATAGAACATTGTGAGTGACAGGATAATATCCATACACATACAAGAAAGAACTGTTAACACCACTATCATTCAAACTTATGTACCAATAACCAGAGCAAAAAAGGAGGAAATAGATGATTTATACTAACTTATTCAATCAGTAATTGATCAAACATGCAATCAAGATGCATTAATAATAATAGGTGAATGGAATGTAAAAGTTGAGAACCAAGAAGGATCATTAGTCAGAAAATATGGGCTTGGTGACAGAAATGGGGCTGGGGATAGAATGATAGAATTATGCACAATGAATAGTTTATTCTTAGCAAATACCTTTTATAAGATACATAAGTGAAGGATATACACATGGATTTCACCTGATAGTTTGCACAGGAATCAGAATGATTACACTGTGGAAGGATTCACTAAAGAAGTGCAATATGAGTGAAAAGTAGGCCAGGTGCTGATTGCGGAACAGACCATAAACTACTCATACGCAAGTTCAAATTAAAGCTAAAAAAAAAACCAAATCAAATCCACAGGAATAAAAATCTGAGCTTGAGTCTGTCTCACCTGAATTTAAAAACCAACTCAGGAAGAGATTTGAGGCCTTGAACACCAACAAAAGAAGACCAGATGAACTGTGGAAGGTTATCAAGAATATCATCCATGAAGAATGCAAAAGGTCATTACAAAGACAGATGAAGACAAGACAAAAATGGATGCCAGAAGAGACTCTAAATATTGCACTAGAGTGCCAAGAGACCAAATCAAAGGGAAGAAATCAAGAGGTTAAGGCGCTGGACAGAAGATTTCAAAGAGCAGCACAAGAAAACAAAAGCCAAGTATTATAATGAAACATGCATAGAACTGGAGTCCGAAAATCACAAGGGCTGACCT
>NW_006400162.1:165700-170764 GCF_000299155.1 Elephantulus edwardii
GGTAATCGGATGGGTGTGTCAGAGGCAGTGTGGTTGGTGCAGGATAGAGCAGGGTTTAGGGCTGTTGTGTATAGGGTCGCTATGAGTCGCAAACGACTCGACAGCACATAACAACAACATATGCGAGGCTGGGCTTTCTGAGGAGGAATGTGGCATCAGGATTGGAAGATGACTCATCAGCAAACTACGTCATGCACATGACACAACCATGCTTTTTGAAACTGAGGCAGACCTAAAGTGCTTGCTGCCAAAGGTCAAAGACTGTACTCTTCAAAATGTACTGAAGATAAACCTCAAGAAGACAAAGATTGTCACCATTGGGCCAATTGGCAGCATCATGGTCGAAAGAGACTAGATTGAGGTTGTTAACAGTAACAGCTTGACCACAATCAACACTCTTGGCAGCAGGAATTCAAAAGACAAACTTCTTTAGGTAAATCTGCTGTCAGGGACCTCTCCAGAGTACTGAAAAGCAACAATATCTGTCTAGAGACTAAGGCATGCCTGATGCAGGCCATACTTCACCGAACTGGACAATGACTTACGATGACAGAAGAGCTGATATTTTTGAGCTGTGGTGGTGGAGAACGGTCTTGAACATACCATGGACCACCAAGAAAACCACTAAGTCTATACTGGAGAGGGTAAAACCAAGTTTCTTCTTGGAGGCTAAGTTTCTCAAGCTCTATCTGACTACTTTGGACATGTGGCCAGGATGGACCAATCCTTGGAGAAGGATATCATGCTCGAAAGGGTGGAGGAACAATGTATGAGAGGAAGACTCCAGATGAGATGGATTGATACAGTAACTAGGGCAATGGAGGTAGATATGCTGGAGTCAGTGAGACTGGCTCCAGACACGGCAAGCTTCCGACCTGTTGTACATAGGTTGGCTTTGAGTCACAGGTGACTCAAAAGCACATAACAACAAAAACTACAAATTAGTTTTAGATTTTTAAATTAGTTTTCCTAACAAAATGTCCAACTGAAGCATGTACTGGTATCAGATTAAAAGGACACAACTCTTTAAAAAATAAAATTTGTATATATTATTGAATACAAATGAATAAGAAATATCTAGGCAAATACCAATTGCTTCCCATGCAATCAAAATTCATACTGAATCTGTTGTCATACTAGAAAATCGAACCCATTCTTCTTTCCTTTAAAAAAGATTACTCAGTCATTTTACAGATGTAGAATTTCAGTCACTGTTTTTTTGTTTGTTTGTTTGTGTCCCTTTGACTTCTAGCTGGTCCTATATCAAGTCAGTACTGATTTTGTTCAGATATAAAGTTTATAAGGGAATAGTCTTTAATATTAATACAAAAATCTAACATCTCAACAAAAACCAGACAACTCAATTACAAAATGGCTAGAGGACATACAAAGACACTTTACCAAAGAAGACATTCAGACAGCCAAAATCACACGAAGATAAAATCAAGATAATGATCTAGTGTTGATGTTGTTTCTAGGTGACATAGACTTAACTAAGACTCATAGCAACTCTATGAACAACAGATCTGAACTGTATCTTATCCCGTAGCATCTTGACCAACTCTGATAATGCTTAAGCTCATTGTGTTAATAGTCCATCTGTTGAGGATCTTCATCTTTTCTCTACACCTTCAGCTTTCCCATCATTCAAAGCATACTCTCTTCTCACAAGGACTGCTTCCTCCCGACCACAAGCTCAAAGTATGTTTCACCATCCTTGCCTTTAAGGAACACCATAGCTGCAGTTCCTCCAATATACTTGTTTGTTCTTTTGGCAGATATGGATATTCTGTACTTTTCTCCAAAAACACAATTTAAAGGCATTGTGTCTTCATTCTTCTGTCATCCTTATCTATTTTTCAACTTTCAGATGCTTAGGAAGCAACATAAAATACTATGGCTTAGATTAGATACATCTTAATCTTTGCTCTTCAGCAAATTGAAGCAGTTCTTGACAACAGTTATTCACAATACAACAAGTCTTTTAATTTCTTAACTGATGCTACAACGGGTGTTGTCACCGAAATAAAATGAAACTGCTGACAATTTCTATCTTTTTTCCAGTTTCCATGATGTTGAGCTCTGGTAGCCTAGTGGTAAGAACTGTTCTATGAACCTAAAGGCACACAGTTCTAACTCACCAGGTGTTCTGTGGCAAAAAGATGGACAGTCTCCTCCTGTGTGATTTACTGCCTCTGAAAACCTGCTGGAGGGTCTGCTATGGTTTGGTAATGACTGAATGGTACACAAAACCAAAAAGAGAATCATGATGTTGCCTACTAGTCCAGCGATGAGTTTTGTTTTCCTGATCTTCAGATGTAGTGCATACTGAAAGCTGCAGTCTTTAATCTTTTGAAGTAAGTGCTTCAAATCTTCTTCCCTTTCTGTAAGCAAAGCTGTGTTAGGTGCATAACACAGCAGTCAAAAGCAAAGTCAGATTCTGAGTATGACCATCTATTATGTTCAAACTGAAGTTGAGGAAAATGAAAGTAAGTTCATAAGAATCAAAATATGACATGAGTCTATCTCACCTGAATTTATAAACCATCTCAAGAATAGATTTGATACACTGAATGTTAATGACTGAACAGCAGATGTGTTGTGAGATGATATCAAGCATACCATCCAAGAAGCAAGAAAAAATGTGATAACAAAGACAGTGGAGAAAGAAAAGACCAAGATACTCTAAAACTTTTATTAGAACACAGAGAAGCCAAAACAAGGGAAGACATGCTGAAGATGAGTCAGAACTGACTCATAGCTGATGCTCTGAAAGATTTTCAGAGGCAGTTAATCACAATTCTGACATTTTTGTTATTGTTGTTGTTGTTAGGTGCCGTCAACTTGAGCAAGTCTCATAGCAACCCTATGAACAAAAGACCTGAGCTTTGTTCTATTACTATTGTCATTTCTCTAAGGTCATAGTTTCCAGAAGCAATGTTCAGGAAGTGGATGCCACTCCAATCAGTTCCAACTCATAATGATCCTATGTACAGCTAAAGAAAACAATACCCAGGAAGCTCCAATGGCTTAGTGGTAAGAAATTGTGCTGGGTAAGATTGAGAAAAACTGGATAAATTATGCATACTGCATTGAAACAGATGAGGGAGAGAACAATTTAAAAGCTATATATGATAGGGTATTATGGTTATCACAAGAGTCCAGAATTAAGGTTGCATAGTGGAGTGTACTCAGGGGAGGAGGAGGGTGTGGGGAGATTGTATACCAATGAAAGAATTTTTCTTTTACTTTTCAAAAAGAGGAGTGAACTGGTGGGGGGAGGGCTGGGCAGGGAGAAAAGTGCAACAATGAATGAATGGAAATCCAAAATCTCAGTAAATGTTCATTAAAATTAACAAAATAAAATAAAAAAAATTGTGCTGTCAACACAAATGTTCATAGTTTGAACCCACCAGCTGTTCCATGGAAGAAATAAGGGTAATCAACTGCTTCGTAATTAAATGCCTCTGAAAACCAACTGTAGAGTCAGCTATGGATTGGGTCTGAGTATAGTACATAACAACAACCACATCCTGTCCTATCCTGACTACCTTTGTTGTGCTTGAGTGCATTCTAGCCATATCCCACAGAATGTCAAAAGAACAAACCGACAGGTCTTGGTAAAAGGTGCAGCCAGAGTGCTCCTTTGAGGCAAGGATGGCAAAACTTCATTTCACATACTTTGGTAATGTTGCTAGGAGAGGCAGTTCCTTGAAGAAGGACATCATGCATGGAAAGATGGAGAGATGGCAAAAGAGAGGAAAGCCTTGTCAGGTTGCTTGACAATGGGCTCACGCGTGTCAGAGATTGTCAGGATGGCACAGGATAGGAAAGGGTTGAGATCTGTTGTTCATAGGGTCACTATGATTCATAGTCAATTTGACAGCACCTAACAACAACAATCTGTCCTAATTCCTTATAAGATCCTATTTTGTTGTTCTTGTGTGTGCAAGTTGGAATTGACTCTTAGTTGACCCTCTAGTGGATTTTTCAATGACAGTTAATCACATAGTAAGATTCAAACTGTTTGCCTTTGGGATTGCAGCAAACTTTCTTACCACTCAACAATCTGAGCTCCTTGTTATTTGAGACAGGAAAACATAAATGGGAGCAGTTTCTATGTGCAAAGCTCCTGCATTCTATGAGTGAGAATAGAAATGAGAAGCACAATGTTTTCCTCTGTCAGACTTTATCTAGTTCTTCACTCAAACATTTACTCATGATAAAAATGTTGCTAAACCCCACATATTTCTCATCATAGATCTTTAGACTAGAGAAAGAATATAAATTCTCCAGGATAATATTCATAGAAAAGTAAGTCAAGAGTCAGCAGCATGACCACTCTTTATTTGTTATATAAATCAACTAAAAATCAATGACAAACCAATCTTGTTTCTGAGTATGAATGCAAAATCTCAAATAAAAATAAATAAAGCAAATCTAGTATCACATTAAGAAACTAGAATAGCATCACCTAGTGAGATTTATTCTGGGATTTCAAGGATCATTTAGCATTAGGAAATCTAATAATAGAAAGCACATATTATTAATAGTCCTAAATAGAAAATGTGTAGAAATCTTCAGAAAACAAATCAGCAATCATTTCTGCCTGAAGAAAGAAACCACTCTACACAGCTGTTCTGTTTTAGGAGTTTTAAAAAAGAAAAATTCTTTTTATAAAACTATGGACACATTATTTGCCTTTTCCTCTGTCATTTTCCTTAGGGTACATAAACCCCTCTTAGAGGTTATATACTGCATCATATTCTTTTCTTAAGCCAGACATTAAAGTGATTCACAAAAGTGTAAAACATGCCATACCCTTTTCACTAGTTTCCTTTAGAAAAATATTTCAAATATCTATTTAAATGTTGTTGCTATTGCTATAATTTATTTTCCAATGGTATATAATTCCAGTGGCATATAATAATAATAGAAATAATTTCTAAATTCTTCAGTTTTAGTATTATAAATATATGGATTGAAGCTCAATATCAAGAAAACAAAGATTCTCACCACTGGGCCAATTGGCAGCATCAGTATGGATGGTGAAGAGATTGAGAT
>NW_006400162.1:170864-171982 GCF_000299155.1 Elephantulus edwardii
AACAACAACTGGTAGCCTAGTGGCAAGAAGTTGTAACTGCAATCTCAGAGATACATGGTTCAAATCCACCAGATGCTCTGCTGGAGAAGGAGGAGCAATCTCCCCCTGTACCAATCAGATCCAATTTGACAGTATACACACACACAAAAAAAGCTAAAATTTAAAATAAAAACCCTGAAGGAATTAAAGAACAAATTCAAGCCACAAGTTGCAATACTTAATGATGCTATGGGGGAAAAAAACGGGATAATTCAGGAAGTATTAAAAGAAGTCAGAAGGAGATACAGAGTCACTGTACAAAAAAGAATTGGCTGACACAGAAGAACTTCAAGAAACAACATAGGATCAAGAGGCAATGGTGATGAAGGAGGAAGTTCTGGCTGCTCTGAAGGACTTATCAAAAAATAAAGCCCCAGGAATTGATGGAATACCAATTGATGTATTTCAACAAACAGATGCTGCCCTGGATATGCCTACTAGGTTGTGCCAAGAAATCGGGAGGACAACCACCTGGCCAACTGACTGGAAGAGAGTCGTATTTATTCCCATTCTAAAAAAGGTGACCTAATAGGGTATGGAAATTATCATACATTATTACTCATATCGCATGCAAGCAAAGTCCTGCTGAAGATTATCCAGAAACAGCTGGAACAGTACATTGACAGAGAACTACCAGAAATACAAGCTGGGTTTAGAAAAGGCCATAGAACTAGAGACATATCATCAAAGTCAGATGGATCTTGGCAGAAAGCAGAGTACCAGACGGATATCTATCTGTATTTCAGTGACTATGCAAAGGAATTTGACTGTGTGGATCACAACAAATTGTGGTAAACTCTGATGAGAATGGGAATCCCAATACACTTGATTGTGCTTATATGAAATCTATACTTGCACCAGGAAGCAGTCCTCATAACTGAGCAGAAAACACTGCATGGTTCAAAATCAAGAAGGGAGCGCACCATGGATGTGTCTTGTCTCCATATATTTTCAATCTATATGCGAGGACGAAATAGCAGGCCTCTGAAAATCCTATGCACAACAGAACATACGCAGACTAACAGAAAGGGCAACCTAGGTAGAACTATCAAGTATGGAAATACAAAGGAGGAGGAACA
>NW_006400162.1:172082-210407 GCF_000299155.1 Elephantulus edwardii
CTAGGAGAACAAACAGGTTTGTCCTGGAGAGGGTGAAGCCAGAATGTTCCCTGGAGTCAAGGATTCTGAAGCTTCGTCTGACATACTTTGGGCATGGTGCAAGAAGGGACTGGTCCTTGGAGAGGGACATCAAGTTTGGGAGAGTGGAGGGACGGCGCAGGAGAGGAAGACCTTTGACGAGATGGATCAGTTCTGTGAGTGGAGTGGTGGGAATGAATGTGTTTGAGACAGCGAGGTTAGCACAGACTAGAATGGTGTTTAGGGCTCTTGTACATAGGGTCGCTATGAGTCGCAAACAACTTGATGACACATAACAACAACAACAAATATAAATAGTGGGTATCAACAATAACTTAGTGTGGCCAAGGATGACCATTATGACTTATTAAGAAAAGAATGTGTCAGTTGGTATAACATAATCCACCAAAGCAATAGTCAGCATCCTCCTTTGTTGAGCAGAGACACAGGTTTTAAAAGCTTGTAGGCAGTCAACTAGAGTGAACCATTGCTCTCTTCCTTTTCAAAGAAAAGATGAGGTGAGAGAATCAAACAAGTACAGAAAAAATTATCCTGAAACATTAAGACATCACACTAATCTTACTCATACTATGTGCCAGAAATTCAGGCTGGGTTTAGGAGAGGCCAAGGCACCAGAAATATCCTGGCTGATATCAGATGGATCTTTGCTCAAAGTAGAGAATACCAGAAAAATATCTATTTACACTTTATTGACTATCTGCAGAAGATCAAGGACTGCAGCCTACAATATGGATTGAAGCTCAACAACAAGAAAACAAAGATCCTCACCACTGGGCCAATTGGCAGCATCATGATAGACAGTGAAGAGATTGAGATAGTTAATAGCTTTGGTTTGCTTGGCTCCACAATCAACAAGAAATCAAGAAATGAACTGCATTGGTAAAGTTGGCTGTCAGGGACTTCTCCAGAGTAGTGAAGAGCAATGCCAGTCAGTCTGGAGACTAAGGTGTACCTGATCCAGGCCACAGTCTTAACAATTGCTTGCTATGCTTCAGAGAGCTTGGCAATGACTAGGGATGATAGAAAGAGAATTGATGCCTTTGAGCTGTTGTGCTGGAGAAGAGTGTTGAATATACCACAGACTGCCAGAAGAACAAATAGGTTCATCCTACAGATAGTGAAGCCAGTCTGCTCCTTGGAGGCAATGATTCTGAGGCTTCATCTGACATATTTTTGGGCATGTTGCAAGGAGGAACCAGTCCCTGGAGAGGGACATCATGCTTGGAAGGGAGGAGGGACGGAGAAAGAGAGGTAGACCCTCAATGAGACGGGATGATACAGTGACTTGGGTAATGAGGGTAGGTGTGTCAGAGACAGTAAAGTTGGTACAGGATAGAGCAGGTTTCATGGCTGTTGTACATCAGGTTGCTATGAGTTGCAAGTGACTCAACAGCACATAACAACAATAACAAAGCCTTGACTGTGTTGACCATAACAAATTATGACATTGAGAAGAATGCGAATCTCAGAACACCTAACTATGTTCAAGCAAAATCTATACCTGGACCAAGAGGCTGTTGTTGGAACAGAGCAAGGGGACACTATATGGTTTAAAATAAGGAAAGGTGTGCATCAAGGTTGTCTAATTCTTCATAGTGTCCAGTGTGTATGCTGAACAAATAATTCAAGAAGCTGGACTCTATGAAGAAGAATTTGGCATCAGAATTAGAGGAAGATTCATCAACAACCTTTGTTACACAGATGACACAACCTTGCTTCCTGAAAGTGAAGAAGACTTGAAGCACTTGTTGCAGAAGATCAAAGACTACTGTCTTTAATATGGATTTCATCTCAACCTCAAGAAAACTTCTCACCACTAGAAAGATATGTAACATAATGATATATGGAGAAAAGATTGAAACTGTCAATTCCTTTTTCTTCCTTGGATCCACAATCAGCACACTGGGTACCAGCAGTCAGGAAATGAGGAGCCATACTGCGATTGGGAAGGTCTAAATTCTGGGACCTTTCCAAATTACTGATGAGCAATGATGTCAGTTTGAAGTCTAACATGTCCCTGATTCAGACCATAGACTTTTCAATCATTTGTTATGCATTTGAGAATTACAATAAATAAGGAAGACAAAAGAAGCACTGAAGGCTTCGAGTTGTGGTATTGCAGTACTGAATGGATTGCCAAAAGAACAAACAGATATGTCTTGGAAAGAGTGCTATGTTTTTTGAGGAAAAAAAGAGGCCAGCCAGAGTGCTCTGTGGAGGCAATTATGAAGTATACATAATTTATATATCTTTCTAGGAGGGGCTAATATTTCGAGAGATACATCATATTTGGAAAGGTGGAAAGTCAGTGAATGAGAAGAAGATCCTCAATGAGACAAATTAACACAATATTGCAGTAATGGGTTCAAATATGTCAGAAATGCTGAGGATGGAACAGGATAGACTGGAGTTCAGATTTCTTGATCAAAGGGTTGCTATGAGTTGTACTTGGCTATAGTACAACAAAAACTACCTCAACCTCCACAACCCTTTGACCAGAAGAATGAGAAGATACCTGGATATGACTCCTGACCCTCTAAAAGGGATCACAGTCAAGAGTCCAGGGCAAACAGGGATAAAAATGTGAAATTAAAATCAAAATCATAACCACAACTAAGCTTGCTGGTCTAATAGGGACTGGTAGAACTTGAGAGATGATGGTCATTACTAACCCTTTGAGTCAGGAGCTAAGTGCAGTACTGTGGCTCAACTTTCAGCAATAGAAATAGTAAATAATAACTTCCCAGAGGAGCATCATTTCTTAGAACAATTAATCATACAAAATCAAATGGGTAGCATACATTCATGGAAGAAAGCCCAAAATCTCAGAAATCAGGAAAACCTAAGAGAGAAGGATGAAAAGAAACTGAAATCACAAGAAAGACATCTGAAGAGTGCTGTTACAATGCAGGACTATAATTAATTTCATAAACCAAGTATGTATGACTTACTGAATGGGAAACTAAATGCTGTCAACTTTCACTTGAAGCACAATCACAAATATTTAATAAGTCAGTAGCTTTCCTGTTAAAATAATAATCTGGTTTGGTATGATACATATACACAGAGACAGATAAAATACAGACACAGAGACCAACGGAACACTGGGAACCTAGAATTACATCATTCAATTGTAGACAGATTTTTTTGTTGACAGATGTTTTTTGTAAAGGGTTGAACTCATTAAATTTGGAAACAATTTTAACAAATAGTGCTGCAAACTTGGATATCTATTTATATAAAATGAAGCAGGACCTATATTTTTCAATATGTAAATGTGTGAAAAACAATTTGAACTTAAGGAACTTTGTATGTAAACCTGTATAAAATAAAATTTAAAAAAACCAAAATCAAGATGTTTCAAAGACCTAAATGGAAAGATTGAAATGACAAAGATCATAATTTTTTTTAAAAAAAGGGCAAGCATGTGGTTGTTTGTGCCATCAAGTTGCTTGCACTCATAGTAAGCCTATGCACAAAAGCTCTGAAACCTGTCCTATCTTGAGCCAATCTCACTGTCCCCAACACTTCTGCCCCTGTTATCTCACTCACTGTGTCAATCTATCTCATCCATGGTCTTCCTCTCCTGCTCAGTCCCTCTACCCTTCTAAGCATGAGGTCCTTCTCAAAGGACTGGTCTCTCCTGGCCACATCCCCAAAATATGTTGGAGCTTCAAAATCCTTGTCTCCAGAGAGCAATTTAGTTTTACCCTCCAGATAGATCTATTTATTCTTTTAACAGTATGTGGTATGTTCAATACTCTTCTCTAGCACCACAATTCAGAGGCATCAATTATTCCTCTGTCATCCTTATTCATTGTCTAGCAAGCAAGTAATTGTGAAGATGATGGCCTGGATCAGGCAGACCTTAGTCTCTAGACCGACATCACTTCATTTCAGCATTCTGGAGAGGTCCATGACAACAAGACTTTCCTAATCCAATTAATCTTTTGATTTCTTGACTGATGATTCCAAGAATGTTAACTGTCAACCCAAACAAGCTGAAATTGTTAAAAATTGCAATCTTGCCTCTGTCTATCATGGTGTTGCGAATTGGCCCAGTGTGAGAGCCTCTGTCTTCTGCAGAAGATGCTTCAGGTTCTCCTCAGTTTCAAGAAGTAAGGTTGTGTAGAATGCCTAATTTATGGCAAAGTGTAATATCATCAATATACTATCTCCAAATTATTGAATAGAAGTGATGTCAGCTTGATGACTAAGGTGCATCTGATTCAGACCATAGTCTTTCCGATCATTTGCCATGCATCTGAGAGCTGGACAGAGAATAAGAATGACAGAAGAATTAATACCTTTGAGTTGTGGTGTTGCAGAAGAGCACTGAACACCCCAAGGATGGCCAAAAAAATTAAGAGATATGTCTTGGAGATGGTAGAGCTGGAGAGCTCTTTAGAAGCAAAAATGATAAGGCTTTGCTTCACATATTTTGGGCATGTTGCTAGGAGGGGCTGTTCCTTGGAGAAGCACATGGGACCCACTTTTGCAGTCACTGTGTCAGTCCAGGTCACTAAGGGTTTTCCTCCTTAGCTGATTATCTTTCATGGGTTGTTTTATATTTCTATCAATCATAACGAAAATAAAAACAAAAATATCCTGCATCACCTCTTTCATGTACTCATTTTTTAAAAAAATAATTTTACATTGGTTTGCTTACAAAGTTCATATACACTGTGTTTCATACTATTCTTCATTCACATTGTGTTTCATATAACTATTCCCAAACACTATTTTATAACACAAAGCACCATTGAATTATGCTCACCATTACTGTCTTTCCAGATCCCCATCAAATCTTTCCCATTTCCTTAACTCCATCCCTCCACCCACCAGATGGTATGACCCTATGGTTCCCCCCACCCATCCTCACCACTCTGCTCCCACTCCTTCCTTCCTTGGATTCCCATATACATTTTACTAGTTATTCTTCTATTTTTACAATAATGGTCTTTTTCTTCCTTTATTTTATACTGGTTTACTTACAAAATTCGTATACGTGTGTTTTTCACACTGGATCTTTCCCCTTTCCTTTACTCACCCCTCTCTCCATACCTCAGATTGTGTGACTCTATGATTAAGGCCCTTGTCTCCACCCTCCAGCCAGCCCATCCTCACCCCTCTGTTCCTCTCTGCCCTTCTTGGAACCTAATTTGTAATTGTTCTACAATAATGATCTTATACAGTATTTGACTTTATAAGACTGAGTTAGTTCATTTAGCACAATGCTCTCCAGTCCCTAAAAAGTTAGAAAGTAATTTACAAAATCAGTGTTCCTGAATGCTGCATAGTATTCTATTATGTGAATGTACCATAATTTTTCAATCCATTTGATTATGGTTGGGCATTTGGGCTATTTCCATAGTCTTGGCTTCAGTGAATAATGCTGCTATGACTACTGGTGTACAAGTCTCTATTTGTGCCTCAGTTCTCATTTTCTCGGAGCATAGTCCAAGAAGTGTAATAGTTGGGTGATATGCAATTTCTCTGTTCAGCTTTTTGAGGAAATGTCAAACTGCCTTCCAGAATGGTTGTAACATTTAAATGTTGGAGAGGATGTGGTAAAATAGGAACTCTTATACATTGTTGGTAGGATTGTAAAATGGTACAATAATAGTCTTATGCAGTATTTGTCTTATGAGACTGAGTTAGTTCACTCAGTATAATGTTCTCCAATCTCTCCAAAGTTATATAGTAATTTTCAAAATAGCTGCTCCTGAGTGCTGTGTAGTATTCCATCATGTGAATGTACCAAAATATCTCAATCTATTTGATTGTGGTTGGACATTTGGCCTATTTCCACATTCTTTCAAAAGTGAATAATGCTGCTATAAACATTTGTGTTACAAATCTTCATTTGTGTCTCAGTTCTAATTTCCTCAGGGCATATTCCTAATAGTGGAATAGTTGGGTCATAGGGTTTCTACGTTAAGCTTTTTGAAGAAATGCCAAACTGCTTTCCACAGTTTTCATACTATTTTACAATCTACCCACAGTGTTTGAGAGTTCCTATCATTCCACATCTACTTCAACATTTATTGCTTGATGTCCTGTTAAATTTTGTCACTTCTAGTAGGGTGAGAAGGAATTAATAACTATTGTATTCTAATTCTACTTTACATACTTATAAATATTTTGTATTATTTTGGAAATAACAAAGTTCATGTTGTTTTATTATGTGCCATCAAACTGGCTGTGACTCATAGCAATTCTATGCAAAATAGCTCAGAATCCTAATCTACCCTGGGCTAGTCTCACTATCTCTAACACATCTGCCCCCATTGCCCCAGTAACTATGTTAAGCAATTTCATGCAGGGTCTTCCTCTCCTCTGCTGACTCTCCAACCATAATGTTCTTCTCCAAGGACTGGTCCCTCCTGGCAACATGCCCAATGTATGTCAGATAGAGCTTCAAAATCCTAGCCTACAATGAGCAACTTGGTTCACCTTCTCTAAAACAGACCTGTTTGTTCTCCTGGAGGCCCATGGTATGTTCAAGACTCTTCTCCAGCACGACAACTCAAAGGCATCAATTCTTATTCTGTCATACTCAATCACTGTTCAGCTCTCTGATGCCTAGCAAGTAATTGTGAAGACCATGACAAAATATATAGGTGAGAATTTTTTTTCTGTTTAAGCATGAGACAAAGAACTTATGGGCAATGTTTGAACATCATGATCCCTTTATTGAACAAATAGCCTTCATAGGAGATCTTCCCTCTGATAGCTGGATTCCTCCACATAACGTGAGGGTGGCCTATAAGCCCAGAAATATGTCCTAAACTCTTCACCTCAAAAACCAACAAAATAATTTAAGAAGAACATGCATCCTGCATGTTCATTGGAATAGATGAAGGGAAGATAATTCTGAAAAGAATGGGTGATAAGACATGATGAGTAATGCAACTAACAATTTGATAGATACAAGATGTACAGGAGGTAATAGAGGAAGGAAGTGAGGATGTTGTTCTTTTATGGTGTTTAGTCAACTGTGATTCACAGTGACCCTATGCACTGAAGTCTGAAGTCTGTTCTATCCTGAGCCAATCTCACTATTTTTGACACACTTATTCTCAAAGTATGTGAGATAGAGCTTCAAAATCCTTGCCTATAATAAGCAACTTGATTTTATCCTCTCCAGGACATATCTGCTTGTTCTCTTGGAAGTCCATGGTATGTTCAATAGTCTTCTCCAGCACCACAACTCAAAGGCTTTGATTCTTCTTCTGTCATCATTGGTCATTGTCCAGCTCTCTGATGCATAGCAAATAATTTCAAAGACCACGTCCTGGGCTACATACACCTTAGCCTTTAGACTGACATCATTGCTCTCTGGCACTCTAGGGAGGTTCCTGACAGCAGATTTTCCCAGTGCAATTTATCTTTTGGTTTCCTGACTGCTGGTTCTAAGAGTATTGATTGTGAAGCTGAGCAAGCCGAAATTGTCAACAATCACCACCTACCAGGGTGCTGCCAGTAGACCCAGTGGTGAGAATCTTTGCTTTCATGAGGTTAAGCTTTAATCCACATTGAAAACTTCAGTCCTTGACCTTCTGCACCAAACACTTCATGTCCTTTTCCGTTTTGGTGTGCAAGGTTGTGTCATCTGCATAATGCAGGTTGTTGATGAGTCTTCCTCCAATGCTGATGCCACATTCCACTTCATGAAATCCAGCCTCTTGAATGATATGTTACGCATAAAGATTGAAAAAAGATATGGAAACAGGATGCGTCCCTCACGCACTCCTTTCCTGATTTTGACTCATGCAGTGTTTCCATGGTCTGTTTTGGTGACTGCTTCCTGGTCCAAGTATAGGTTTTGCATCAACACGATCTCGTGTTTTGGGATTTTCAGTCTTAAGGTTAGCCACAATGTGTTCTGATCCACACAGTCAAAAGCCTTTGCATAATCAATGAAACACAGATAGACATTCCTTTGGTGTTCTCTGCTTTCAGCCAAGATACTTCTGACATTGGCCACAATTTCCCTACTACCATGGCCTCTTCTAAACTAAGTTTTTATTTCTGGCATTTCTCTGTCAATGTTCTATTATAATTATTTTTGGATAATTTTCAGTTGGAGTTTGCTTGCATGTGATATTACTGATATTGTTTGATAATTTCCTCACTTGGTCCGATCACCGTTTTTTTAATGGTAATAAATCTATATAAATGTGTGAATGAAAAGTAAATTTCTTCTTAAATGTCCATTCAAATCACAGTTTTAAAAAGAAGGATATAAAAAAAAGGATATGCAGAAGACATTAGTAAACTATATAGCCTTCCTCTATGAATGATGCTATGGATGAGGTGATGGTTTGTCTCTGACCTTGATCCACCTCAAAGTAGCTTTGTGAAAATGGCGAAGTTTCAGAAACACTTTGATCATCTGCATCTTTCCTTAAGCACAAATTATACCTTTCTGTGAGAGTGGCCTGTTCTTAAGATGGCTCTACTGAACTGTTAAGGTTTTGTGGTTTGTTTTTTGTTATTGTTGTTTGGTTTTTTTTTTTTAATTCAAAGACTGTGTGTCAGTCACCTTTTAATCTCTGGCTTTGAACAACATCTGGCATACAGTTACTATGGAATAAATGGTATCCTATTGGGATGCTCTATTTATTATGAGTAAGGTGACATATAGATAATTTCATGAGCTTTTTATAGGATCTTTAAAGGAAACAGGGCCTAATCATTGAAATGGGAAATGGCTCTGAGATTGACACTTAAATCAAAAGGGGACAATGGTTATTCTCTGCAAAGTTCAAAGAGCCAACTTTCTGAGTAGAGAATATTGATTAGGGGAGGACAGGACAACAAACACCATAATACCCATTTCAAGTGAACTGTCATTTGTTCCAGAGTTAATTCTAACTCATAGTGATATAATAATAGAAAATTACACTGGTTTTTCCAGGTTTAAGTTCTCCAGGAAGCAGATTATTAGTTTCTTTCCCTTGCAGAGTTGTGAGTGCTTCAAAACATCACACCTGTCAGTTAGCACCATGGATTGATGCAGTGTGGCCCTAGGAATCTTTCATTCCAGGAATGCTGGCTCATGAATACAAATGGAAACCACTTTGCTTTCTTTTTTATACTATCTTAACCTAAGGAACAGAGCCCACATCCTAAAATAAAGGGCATAAGTAAAGGGAAATGAATTAAAAATAAAAGGGGAGAAACTGAGATTCTAAATTAGTCACCTCAGTGTTCTAATTGCTGTTAATTAGCAGCAGGAGCCGGCAGGCCATGGGAATCAAGGCTAAGATTATGCAACTACTACTGAAAGCAAGAGACAGTTAACACTTGGATGACAGTTTCAACACCAAGTCAAGGTGACTCCACTTCATGCAAGATATGCACAAATTAAATAAGAGGACAGGAGATAATGGGAGAGTTTTGGAGAAGTAGTCTAAGAAATTTTTCTAACGGCCAGAAGCCAGATGAGTGGTATGAGAGGATGCCACCCATGTAGAAAACAAGATATCATTAGAAAGAAACAACCAAAATGGAAGCCAGAAGACATTCTGAAATGCACTAGAACATAAGGAAGCCAAAACAAAGAGAAGAAATGCTGAAGTAATTGAGCTGAATAGAAGATTTCCAAGGGTTCTTGTGAAGAATAAGCTTATAAAAGCAAAGTTTTATAACAAAAATGTAAAGAAGTGGAGCTAGAGAACCAAACTCAACACTTCTCAAATTGAAAAAACAGAAGAACAAATATAAGCTTCAAGATGCAGTACTAATGGATTCTGTGAGCAACAATATTGAATGATAAAAGAAGCTTTAAAGATGGAAAGTATACACAATCATTGTGACAGAAAACTGTTTAACACAGAATCATTTCAGGAAGTACCATTTGGTCAAGTATCAATGGCAATGAAGGAAGATGTTTAAGCTGCACTGAAGGCATTGGCAAAAAATAAGGCCCATGGAATTAATGGAATATCTATTGACGTGTTTTAGAAAACAGAGCTCTGGGCGTGCTCACTGGGCTATGCCAAAAAACTTGGAAGACAGCTACCTCGCCAAGTGATCAAAGAGGCTCATTATTTGTTCCCACTAAAATAAAAGATGATCCGACAAAGTATAGAAATTATAAAAAATATCACTAATATCACATGCAAATAAAATATTGCTGAAGATAATTTTTAAACGTCTGGAGCAGTACAGTGACAGATAATTGCCAGAAATTCAATCTGGATTTAAAAAAAGACTCTTGAAGTATTTGTTCATATCCTGTGCCCATTTTTCACTTGGGTTATTTACCTTTATCATGTTGTGGTGCTTATTTTATAAATTCTAGATACAAGTCTTTATCTGACATGCCATTATCAAATACTTTTCCCCGGTCTGTGGCTTCCCTTTTCATTCTGTTGGAAAAGTTTTTGGATGTGCCATAGGATTTGATTCTTAGAAGGTCCCATTCACTATCCTCTCCTGGTTGTAGTTTTTCCAGGATGCTTGGAAGACTGTTTATGTTGTGGATTAGGACTTCTAGAGTTCTTCTAAGCTTTTCTCTAATGAAGTTTATAATCCTTGGTTTTATTCATAGGTCCATGATCCACTTTGAGTTGGGTTTTGTGTATGGAGTGAAGTGTAGATCTTGCTTGAGTTCTCTACAGATAGTTTCCGAATTTTACCAACACCATTTGTTTAAAAGGCTGTTGTTAACTCACTTAACTGATTTCATCTTCTTGTCAAAAATCAGTAGATGGGCTGACTTCTGGGTTCTCAATTCTATTCCATTGATCTTTGTGTCTGTCATTGTACTAGTACTACTGTCCTGGCTACCACAGCAGTGTTGTAGGATCAGAAATCAGGGAGTGAGATGCCTCCTATGTTGCTTCTCTTTTTAAGGAGTGCTTTGCTTATTCTGGGCCTCTTTCCATTCCAAATGAAACTGGAAATTGCCTTTTCCATCTCATTGAAGAATGGGATTAATATTTATATTCAGATTGCATTGAAGGTGTACATTGCCTTTGGTAGCATTGTCATTTTCACAGTACTGAGTCTTCCTATCCATGAACAAGGAATATACTTCAATTTCTCCAGGTCTCTTTTTGTTTCTTGTGGTAGTATTTTGTAATTTTCTTTGAAAAGATCCTTTGTGCTTCTGGTTACATTTACTCCCAGGTATTTAATCTTGTGATTAGTATTGTGAAGACTATTGTTTGTTTGTTTTGTAGTTTGCTTTTTTCCTTTAGCTCCAGCTCTGTATTCTCTTTGTCACTATAAAGAAATCCAACTGAGTTTTGGATGTTGATCTTGTATTCTGCCACTTTGCTGAATTGATCAACTATGTCCAGTAGTTTTCTTGCTGACTATTTAGGGTTTTCTAAGTATATTATCATATCATCTGTATATAATTTTACCCCCGCTTTGCTAATTTGTGTACCCCTTATTTTCTTCTCTTGTCTTATTGCCATTGCTAAGACTTTCAATACAATATTGAATAAGAGAGGTGATAGTGGTAATCCTTGTCTAGTTCCTGTTCTTAAAGGGAATGCCTTTAACCTCCCTCCATTGAGAACAATGTTGGCTCTCGGGTTTGTGTATATACTTTTTACTATGTTGAAAAATTTCCCTCAAATCCTATTTTGTTGCATGTTATAATCAGGAAAGGGTGTTGGATTTTGTCAAAGGCCTTTTTGCATCAATTGACAGGATCACGTGGTTCTTGTTCTTTGCTTTGTTAATGTGATGAAAGACATTAATTGTTTTTCTTGTGTTGAACCACTCTTGCATACCTGTTATGAATCCCACTTGGTCCAAAATCACTAGCTCTAAGAGAGATGTAAATCAAAACAACTATGAGATATCATCTCATCCCCAGTAAGAATAGCGAAATTTAACAGAACAGCAAACAACACATGCTGATGAGGTTGTGGAGAAACTGGAAGCCTTATTCACTGTCAGTGGGAGGGTAAAATGGTGCAAGCACTATGGAAGGCACTATGACACTTTCTCAAAAAGTTGCAAAGAGAAATACCATTTGACCCAGCAATTCCACTACTGGGACTATACCCCAAAGAAACCATAATTGCCACCCAACTAGATATATGCACACCCATGTTTATCACGGCTTTGTTCACAATAGCAAAGAGTTGGAAACAACCTAAGTGCCCATCAACAAATGAATAGATAGAGAAGCTCTGGTACATCCACACAGTGGAATACCATGCTGCATTGAGAAAGAAGGAACTAATGAAATATTACATAAAATGGGAGACGATGGAGGACATTATGCTGAGTGAACTATCTCAGTCACAGAAGGACAAATACTGCATAGGGCCACTGTTGCAAAATGGGACTGACATTGGGGTTGGGGGGAGACTGAGAATGATGGTATAAATTATGTAAATAAACACTATTTATATAAATAAATACTGCATTAAAACAGATGAGCGAGAGAACTGTTTAGAACTGTTTATGATTAGCTATTATTATCATTACAGGAGTCCAGAACGAAGACTGCATAGTGGAGTGGACTTGCGAGGAAAGGATTGTGTATCAATGAAAAAATTTTTCTTTTACTTTTCAAAGAGAAGAGTAAACTGGAGGGGAGGGATAAAAGGGCAACAATGAATGAATGGAAATCCAAAGTCTCTGTAACCTTTCATTAAAATTAATAATTAAAAAAGAAGAAAAAACACTGTTGAAAGAGTATAATTTCTGATGTCACATGAACCTTGGCTGAAAGCAAAAACTACCAGAAAGATGTGGGCTTGCGTTTCATTGACTATGAAAAGGCATTTGACAGTATGGATAATAACAAATTATGGCTAACCTTGATAAGAATGGGAATCACATAAGACTGACTGTGCTCATGTGAAATCTATACATTGGCCAAGAAGCAGTTGTCTGATAATATCAAGGGAGCGCTACATGGACTAAAATTAGGAAAGGTGTGCAGCCAGATTGTATCCTTTCTCCATACGCATTCAGTCTGTATTCAGAACAAATAACTTGAAAAGCTAGACTTTATAAAGGACAAGGCATCAAGATTGGAGGAAGATTCATCAACAACCTGCGCTATGCTGATGACTCAACCAGGCTTGCAGAAAACGAGGAAGCCTTGAAATCCTTACTTCAGAAGATCAAAGACTATATAACCTTCAATATAGATTACAACTCAGCACCAAGAATATGAAAATCTTCACACCTGGACCAATAGGCAACTGGCAATCATGTTAGATAGAGGTAAGAATGAAAGAAGTTATCGATGATTTCACTTACCTGGATCTACAACCAAAACCAAAAGTAGCACCCATCAAGAAGTGAAAAGATGTGTTGCACTGGGAAAATCTGCCATCAAAGCCTCCTTTAAAGTACTACATAGATTATTTAAAGAATATGATAGGCCTGATTAAAGATACTCTAATTTCAATTGCTTCCTAAGCATCTGAAAGTTGAGTAAAGAATAATGAAGAAAGATGAACTGATGTCTTTGAACTGAGATGTTGGCTAAAGGTATGAAGCATCACATGAACTGACTAAATAAGGATGTCTGGGAGGAATGTAACCAGGTAGTTTCTAGAAATAAGGATGATGAAACTTCACCTCACACACTTTGAGCATATTATCAGGATTGATCATTCTTGGAGGTGGAGGCGCGTAGCATCATGCTAGGAAAGAAAGATAAAAATGAAAGAGAGGAAGACCCTCCACAAGACAGACACAGCAACTGTAACAATAGACTTGAGCAAGGTGGAGATACAGCGGAATGGGACAGGATAGGGCAAGGTTCTGATCAGTTGTTCATTGAGCTGCTGTGAGTTGTAGTCAACCTAACAACACCAACAAAAGGAATGTCAATAAAGTAACAAAGTTGTAATATACGAAAAAGAACTGGTTAAAAGCAGTGCTTCTTTTAATACATGCCACTTGCAGAGATTTCTAGATAATCTTTATCGATTGGCCCCTAGAAAAAGAAAAGTCATAAATAAATTATTGCATAACTTCTTTATTTTATGTTATTGAAAGTCCTCTGGAAATATCTTCCAAGTGAACAAAACAGATGGAGCGAGTGGTTTCAGGTTGGCTTCAGCCTTCAGGTAGGTCGTCCTTGAAACAACTGTGAAACTGGGAGCCTGGTGAGGGGTGGGGCGGGGGACCAAAAGGAGAGTGTTGACTAGTACTTGCTTCCTGCTGGAGACAGGGAAGGCCCCTGCCTCACAATGACCAGAGGTGAGCACAACAATGCACAGGCCCCCCTGCAATAGAGATATGGAGAGCATGCAGGTAGATGTGAAATTCTCTGGGGATGAAAGAAGGAGAAAAGTATGCTGAGTTGGGATTAGGCTGTACTCCTAAAGCAGGTGTTATGTTTCTTGGAATAGATGTGGCCAGTACAGGACAGCTGGTCTGGAGTGAGCTGTGTGGGGTTGCCAAGAGGATCCAAGCAATCTAAGCTGAATGGAGTGGAATGGACCAACGTTTGGCCAGATGATGAAGTGAATTAAAGGGTGGGGAGAATGCACTGACTAGCTCCAGAGGTTGCTTAAAATAAACAAGCAAAAATCCCATCTCGTAGCTTTGCAAAACCTACGTGTGTGACCTCATAATCCTTTTTCTCAGGAGCACTAAAACTCAAATTTTGAAATAGGAACTCAGCTAAATTTCAATTCTAATCCTTTCAGAATTCAAAAGGACAGTCAATTCAATATGTAGTTTAACAATGCCACTGCTTCCTGAGCTTTAAATACAAATAAATGAAAGCAAACCTTCCATATCTTCCTATTTTAGTCTGACCCTGAACTAGTTTAGAGGAAAAAAGTCTAACACATCTCTATCAATCTTGATTTGTGTCTCACGCTGAGAACCTGTTATCTATTCTAATATTACTTCTATAAATATTCTCTCCTAAGGTTTTGATTCCATTTTAAAAATCCATGTGATAAAGACATAACAGGAAAACAGAAAGAAACATCAAACATTAGACATGCTTTCCTCTTAGTGCTCATAACCATGGTTTAATGAATTCAAAAGATTTGTCAGAAATTAGTCAAGGTTATTCATTACTTGCTGTTTTGAGTCAGCAGGCTTAACACTATTCCTGAGGAAAAACAGCTAAGCTACTGTATACACATCTGATTACCACTTGCATCATGAAAAGCATGAATTGAGATTAATTTGATGCACCTAAAATGAGAACAGCCAACTAAAGCTGGTTATTAATGGGTTTTAAAAGTAAAAAAAAAATTAGAAAAAGGGGAATAATATTTGGAATTGAACTTGTACTATAAAGCCAGAAAAATACAAAACAATACACCATGTAAAACTGTTGTTAGAATATTTTTTTTTCTTCCAGCAGAACAAAGAAGGATTTTGTGCTACAAATGCAATGACTGAACAGGAAAGAGATGTCACAGATAAGAAATTCATCATTTTATAAGTCATATATTATGCTGTTGATCTTTGGTACTGTTATACAAAAAATGACCACCTGTTCTTACCTAATTTACCAAGACACTATGGCAAAATGGACCAGTTCCCACATTCTGGCCCTCTTTTTTGCCAGTTGCTCTCACCAACAAAAGCTGAGGTTATGACAATGACAGCACTTTGGCTTACCACAGGTCTGTGTACATCCCAGAATGCTCTCTCCTGGCTATCAAGGATTTTCCTTTCAATTTTGTCTCTTTTCTTGTCCACTCTGTCAACAATACAACAACAAATAAAGAGTATTAATCACAGTGCATCTCTGGAGGGAGAGAAAAAGGGCACAACTTGAACGTATTTTCCAAAAGACTCACAAGAACTCACTTTGCCTGGGCTTCTGCCTGCATAAAAATGAACTCCCACTTCCGAGCAAACGCTCTCTGCAGCCTGGCCAAGCTCTCCTGAAATATAGACCACAGAGATGACATTTGAGTGACCATCTCGTCACTTCTATCCAACTTAACTGTATGTAACACGCTGATCAGAAGCATAGCAAATTTCTGAAATAGTACATGCACTCTGGTTTTGAATGCTAAGTCACACTTAGTAAATGCAGGTGATCCTCACACCCGCTGTCTTGAGAAAAAAAAACAAAACAGAGAAACTGTCCCAGATGGGAATGTCTGCTAATATAACTGACCTTTGTGAATGCAAGTAAAATTCAAATCTATAGCTGCCAAATATTAAAATTAGCTCATGAGAAAAAGTGCTCAAAACTAACTCATAGATTTTTCTGTGTTCACTTTACACAGATGGACAGGAAAAGGGTGCACCCCTATCACGATGTAATCCATTATCCAGTTAGCCCCCCAAAATGCAAAACCTTAGCATCCCACTAAAATCAAACCGATTGCTGTCAAGTGGATTCTAATTCACAGTGGCCTTAAACGGCAGAGTAGAAGTGGCTTCAGGATTTCCAGGGTCTTGACCCCTATGGAGTTGAAAGTCAACATTGTGCTCCTGAGAAATGGCTGGTGGGTTCAAGCCATCAACAGTTAACAACTGAGTTAACCTCTTCACTATTAAGTTTCCTTGCCAGCTCATTACTAATTTTTAAACTGTGCACCAAATTAGGTAATCATTTCCACCAATTACACAAAACTAATCTAATCTGCTAATGGTGACCAGGATGAAAAATTTTGGGGAAACTGGGAGAAATATAGGCAGTCTCTTCTCATTAAGATAGACAGCCTTGGAGAAGCAGCCGAGCATTGCTGCAGGCCAGAATCAGCTCAACAACAGAAAATTAGGCGGGTTTTTGTTATATTTTCAGAAATGATCTTTTAATTCTCTTAGCTCAGATATGTTTACTGTGGTGTATCTGAAATTATTATGGTTAAACCAAGTGAAAAATAAGGATATATTTCTTCCTTCTACTTTGAGTCACGTGAAGAAGGAAGCTAGTAAGGAATTAATTAATTAAATTTATTATTTATTATCTGATATTATATCTATAAATGTATAAAGCTACAAAAGGGCCCCAAGAGACTAAAGGTTTTATTTTGTCAATTTTAGATCTTTATTCAGCAGAAGGATCTTGTACTTACAGCCTCATAGTCTGCTAACTCCAGTCTTGCCTTGTTTTGCATTGTTCTTTTACAGAGGTATACCGCTGAAATAGAAGACAAATCAATCATTTCTTGCAGCTCATTAACACTGAGGGCACCATAAATCAAAACACGGTAATCAAGATGTATTAGCCACTGTTGTAGAATGGGACTGTCCTTGGGGTTGGGGAGAGACTGAGTACGGTGGGTTCAATAATGTATACTGCACTGAAACAGAGGAGGGAGAAAACTGTTTAAAAGAGATATATAACTGGATGTTTCTGTCATCACAGGAGTCTAGAGCGAGGGCTACATGGTAGAGGGGACCTGGGGGGGGGGTTGTGGAACAATGAAAGAATCTTTTCTTTTACTTTTAAATAATTTTTGACTCATGTACTTATAACTTGTTAGTCAAATTTGTGTCTTCTAGGTTGCAACACCCCCATGACACATCTTCAAGTATATAAACATGTATGGCTAAGCACAATCAATAAGAGTGCATCTAAATTCCAAAATCAATCTCCATAATAGTCTATGTGTTTCCTACTGCCAAAGGGGCCCTTTAGAGTAGTGAGAGATCTTCACCCTGAAACCTACAGCGTCTCTTTTCAGCAGGAAGTAGATAATACGCCATTCCCTTTTCCTTATGACTCAGGGTGAAGTCTCTCTCAGGGAGGAGTGATAGGGAATGGCAAAGGACACACTGACAAAGAAGATTAATCAGAACTGGCTTTGACAAGCACTGTGGCATTTGGACAAGAACAAACTGGGAGGAGGGTAGAGAGAATGGTGCAGCAGTGAATGAATGGAAACCCAAAATCTCTGTAAATGTTTATGAAAATTAATAAAATATAATTATAAAAAAAAAAAAAAAAAAGATGTGTTATTTTTTTCAAAACTGTGTTTCCAACCTTTTGTTTTGTCTTGTTATTTTTTTGACAAAAATGATTGGGTAGTATCATTACTGAAATTCAAAAAGCAGCATTTATGATGTCATGAATTTAGATTGGCAGTATCTTGATAAACAGTGAAGAGACTGAGATTGTTAACAGCTTCAGTTTGTTTGGCTCCACAATCAACACTCTTGGTACCAGCAGCCAGGAAATCAAAAGATGAATTGCACTGGGGAAAATCTGCTGTCAGAGACCTCTCCAGAGTACTGGAGAGCAATAATGTCAGTCTGGAGACTAGGGTGCACCTGATCTAGACCATGGTCTTTGCAATTACTTGCTATGCATCAGAAATCTAGACAGTGACTAGGGATGATATAAAGATAATTTAAATATAAATTAGATATATTTATATATAAATTAGAGATTATATAAAGAGAATTGATGCATTTGAGCTGTGGTGCTGAAGAAGAGTATTGAATATACAATGGACTGCCAGGAAAACAAACCAGTTTATCTTGAAGAGGGTGAAACCAGGCTGCTCTTTGGAGGCAAGGATTCTGAACCTTCTGACATACTTTGGGCATCCTGTAAGGAGGAACCAGTTCTTGGAGAGGGACAGCACAAGAGAGGATGACCTCGATGAGATGGACTGACTCAGTGGCTGGGGTAGTGAGAGTAGGTGTGTCAGAGGCTGTATCAGGTTGGCACAAGATAGAACAGGATTCAGAGGGTCACTATGAGATGCAAGTGACTTGATGGAACATAACAACAGCAACAAATTTTTTATGGAATGCAGTTGTTGATATTTGCTATGAAGTCAGAACCAACTCATAGTTGATCCTACAATGGGTTTTTGAAGGCCATAAATCTCACATGGGAAGACTGCCCATATTCCCCTGTTGGAGCAAGTGGATTTGAACCACATGCCTTCAGGTTGACAGTACTCATTACCACTAACTAGGTCACCAAAGTTCCCTTTTAGTGAATAGTTGTCACAATTAAATTTCCCCAAAACATAAAGGAAGAAATGGATTTTCAAAAAACAGCAAAAGAATAGGAAAGTTCAGATATATAAATAAAACAATGTTGCAGAAAATTATTATTAGCAAGTTCAATTATTCTATTATTCTAATGTCAACTGAAATACTTCGTTAATTTAAGCTGAAGGCTCCATGGTATCTCCTTTGATTACTTTTCACATGAACCAATCTTTTTTTTTTAAAAATAATTTTAATGAACATTTACAGAGAATTTGGATTTCCATTCATTCATTGCTGCACTTTTCTACCCGCCCAGCCCTCTCCCCCAACCCCCCCAGTTCGCTCCTCTCTTTCAAAAGTAAAAGAAAGACTCCCTCCCTGGTACACAATCTCCCTTGCAGCCCTCCCACCACCCCAAGTACATTCCACTATGCAACCTTAATTATGGACTCTTGTGATAATCATACTACCCTATCATACATGGCTTTTAAATTATTCAGTCCCTCATCTGTTTCAGTGCAGTATTCACAATTTATCCAGTTTTTCTGTCTTACCCTCACCCTGATATCAGTCCCATTTTACAGCAGTATGAACCAATATTTGATCAAATGTTCCATCATTAACACTTTTATCACCTGACCCAATAAAAATTTGACTTGACCTTAGCTTCTAAAGTAAACTCTTACCTGGTGGATTCAGATTTGTGGGATGGTAAGAGAGGGAGAAACCCCAAAACCCAAAACCACATTACTGTTGAGTGGATTATGACTCTCTGGGATACAATAGGACAAAGTAAAAATTCCCTATGGGGTACCCAAGGTTATAATCAGATTATCATCTTTACAAATGCAATCTGCCACATTTTTCTCCCCCAGAGCAGCTGATGGCTTTGAACTGTCCCCCTTCATTTTGTAGCCAACTGCTTAAGCACTGGACTGTCAGGGCTCTTTAACTGAGAACGAGGAGGGTAGCAACAACAGTAGTCAAATTTAGTGCAGGAAATGTTAATGATTCTCGTGGTAGTACATAAGGACTCAGAAGTCCTCTTCAGGTTGTTTTTGCCATTATGCCATGTAAATGTGAAATGTAAGCCTCATGAAATTCCAGATGTCTTGCATCAAATCTAGATTTTAAGGAAAGTTGCAGAATGAGGACCACTTTATATTAGTTTTTGTAAGGAGTAGTCTGAGTGGACACCTGGATAAACACTACCCTTGTGATATGGCTTAACACCCTCAGGTAAGAGATTTATTTAATTTCTACCCAATGAGATTTTACTGTATGAAAGTCAAGACAAAGGGAGGGGTTAAACCTTCCTATAGAAAGTCAGACAGTGTGTGTTTGGGAAATATATCTCTCCTGAGGACGCCCATCAGTGTAGTACTGTGGTGGCATGTGGATTGCTATGATGCCAGAAACTATTGCTGGCACAGGATTATTCCTGGTAGACAGGTTTCAGCAGAGCTTCTAAATATAGATTAAGAGGCAGACCTGGTCTCCCGATTCTGAAATGAGAAGTCCTTGAAACTGTTCTGAATATCAGTGGAGTACTGTCCACCTTAGTGTTAGAAGAAGAAGCAGCTCTTAAGATGTAAGGTAATAAAAATATAGGGAAAGAACCAGCTCCTCAAAATTGCAGTTGTTATTAGGTGTCACGACTCATGTTGAACAATGGATCTGAATGTTGCCCAACTGGGCATCATCTTCATCATCTCTGATATGTTCAAACTCATTCTTACCATCACATATCAATTCATCTTGTTGGGGTCTTCCTCTCTTTCTCTACCCCTCCACCTTTCCCAGCATGATGTCCTTCTCCAAGGTCTGGCCCTTCCTGACAGCATGCCCAAAGTATGTGAGATGAAGTTTCACCATTTATGCCTGCAAGGAGCAACCTGGTTGCACTTTGCAAGAAAGAATTGTTTGTTTGTTTGGAAGCCTAGGAATATTCCATACTCTTCTCCACCATCACAAATCAAAGGCATTGATTCTTTTGTCATCCTTATTCACTGTTCAACTTTCAGAGGCATAGGAAATAAATGAAAATATCATGCTTACATCAAGAACATCATAGTCTTTTGACTGACATCGTTGTTCTTTAGCACTTTGGGGAGATTCCTGACAGTAGATTTTCCCATTGCTATATGCCTTTTGATTTCTTGACTGCTGGCTCTATAGATATTGATTATGTATCAAAGTACAATGAAATGTATGTTGGTGGGTATAGTTTTTTTATCTTTGGCAGCAAGTATTTCAAGTTTTCTTCACATTTAATATGCAAATTTGTGTCATCTGCATAATGCAAATTACTTTTAGGTCTTCCTCCAATTTTGATGGCATATTCCTTGTCATATAGCTCAGCTTCTCCATAGATTGAATAGGTATGGAGAAAATCTACAATGCTGACACACACATTTCCTGATTTTAAACCATGCAGCAGGGGGATGGGGTGGACAGGGAGAAAAGTGCAACAACGAATGAATGGAAATCCAAAGTCTCTGAAAACTTTAATTAAAATCAACTTAAAATAAAAAAAAAACACCAGCAAAAAATAAAACACAAAAAAATAACAAAGCAGTGTTCCTTGCTCTGTTCAGACAATAGCACCTTGGTGGAGATACATGCTTTACATAAGCACAATTAAGTGTTCTAGGATTCTCATTCTTCTCAATGTTACTCATAAATTTGTTATGATACACAGTCTCATCAAAATTGTCTCCTTAACAACATGGATGATATAAGCTTTCAATCAATGAAGGACAATCATTTGCTTATGTGGCATAACTAAAAAAGAGGAGGGATGCAAACAACCACACTGGAACATGCAATATCTTAAGTAAAAAACTTGGAAAACTGTCAGTTGTCAAAAATGAAATGCAACACATAAAAATTGATTTCCTGGACATTAGTGAGGTGAAATGGACTGATGTTGACCATACTGGATCAGAAAATCATTACCAGACTCATTCTATGAAGCAAAAATGCCCTCATATCATAGCCAGGTAAAGACACCACCAAAATAGAAAACTATAGGCCAATATCTTTTATGACCACAGATGCAAAAATCCTGAATAGAATCCTGGCCAATAGAATCCAACGATACATCAAAAATATAATTCACCATGAGTAAGTGAAAGTCATAACAGGTATGCAAGGATGATTCAACATAAGAAAAACAATCAATGTAATTCATAACATTAACAAAGCAAAGAACAAGAACCACATGATCCTATCAATTGGTGCAGAAAAGGCCTTTGACAAAATTCAACACCCTTTCTTGATTCAAACACTCAATAAAATAGGAACAGAAGGCAATTTCCTCAACATAGTAAAAAGTATATACACAAACCTGAGAGACAACATTGTTCTCAATGAAGAGAGGTTAAAAGCATTCCCTTTGAGAACAGGAACTAGGCAAGGATTCCCACTATCACCTCTCCTATTCAATAGTGTATTAAAAGTATTAGTGATATCAGTAAGACAAGAGAAGGAAATAAGAGGTATCCAAATTGGCAAAGAGGAGGTAAAATTATCTCTATATACAGACGATATGATAGTATACTTAAAAAACCCTAAAGAATCAGCAAGTAACCTACTGGACATAGTTGACCAATTCAGAAAAATGGCAGGATACAATAACAACATACACAAGTCAATTGGATTTCTCAACAGTGATAAAGAGAATACAGAACTGGAGCTAAGAAAACAATACACATCACAATAGCTAATCACAAGATTAAATACTTGGGAGTAAATCTAACTAGAAACACAAAGGATCTATTCAAAGAAAATTACAAAACATTACTACAAGAAACAAAAAGAGACCTGGAGAAATGGAAGAATATGCCTTGTTCATGGATATGAAGACTCAATATTGTGAAAATGATAATACTACCAAAGGCAATTTACACGTTCAGTGCAATCCCAATACAAATACCAATTCCATTCTTCAAAGAGATAGAAAAGGCAATCTCCAATTTCATTTGGAATGGAAAGAGGCCCCAAATAAGTAAAGCACATCTTAAAAAGAGAAATAAGGTAGGAGACATCTCACTCCCTCATTTCAAATCCTACTACACTGCTGTGGTGGTCAAGATAGTGTGGTACTAGTGCAATGACAGAGACATAGATCAATGGAACAGAATTGAAAGCCTGAAAATCAGCCCATGTACCTATGGTCAACTGATTTTTGACAAGGAGATGAAATCAGTTAAGTGAGGAAATTATAGACTTTTAACTAAGGGTGTTGGCAAAATTGGAAAACCATCTGTAGAACGTGCAAATAAGACCCACAGTTCATACCACATACAAAAACCAACTCAAAGTGGATCAAGGACCTAGGTCTAAAAACAAGGACTATAAACTTCATTACAGAAAAGCTTAGAAGAACCCTAGAAGCATTAATCCACAACATGAACAGTCTTCCAAGTATCCTGAAAAACCTAAAACTAGGAGAAGATAAAAAGTAGGTGAATGGGACCTTCTAAGAATCAAATCCCAATGTACATCCAAAACCTTCTCCAATGGTAAAAAGAGAAGCTACAGATTGGGAAAAAATATTTGGTAATAAGGGACTTATATAGAATATAGGGAATTTATAGAATACTCAAGCACCACAACAAGAAAGAAGTAAACAACCCAGTTGCAAAATGGGAACAGGATATGAACAGACACTACACCAAGGAAGTCTTTCAGATGGTGAACAAACAAATGAGAAACGTTCAAAATCCCTGGCTCTAAGAGAGATGCAAATTAAGACAACTAGATGTCATCTCATTCCCATAAGAATAGCAAAATAGAACAGAGCAGCAAATGCTGGCAAGGTTGTGGAGAAATTGGAACCCTTACTCACTGTTTTGGGAGTGTAAAATGGTGCAACCACTCTGGAAGGCAGTATGGCGCTTTCTCAAAAAGTTGCAAATAGAAATACCATTTGACCCAGCAATCCCTTTACTGGGAATATATCCTAAAGAAACCAGAACTGCCACTCAAGCAGATATATGCATATCCATGTTTGTTGCTGCTCTGTCTACAACAACAAAAAGTTGGAATCAATCCAAGTGCCCATCAACAAATGAATGGATAGAAAAGCTGTGGTATATTCACACAATGGAATATAATGCAGCACTGAAAACAAAGAACTCATGAAATATTATACAAAATTGGTGACCACAGAGTACAGTATGCTGAGTGAAATATCTTAATTACAAAAGGACAAATATTGCATAATGCCACTGTTATAAAACAGGACCGACATGAGGGTTGGGGGAAAATGGAGAAAAGATGGGATAAATAATGTACACAGCATTGAAACAGATCAAGGAGAGAACTTTATAATAAAATGAATATATTATTAGGTTATTATTGGCAAGACAAAAGTCCAGTATAAGAGCTGTATAATAAAGTGGTCTAAGGGGGGGAGGTGGGAAGACTGTATAACAAAGAAGAAAACTTTTTTTCCAGGGAAAAAAGTGAACTGGGTGGGGGCAGGGAGGAAGGAGTGCAACAATGAATGAATGGAAATTCAAGTTATTTATAAACTTTCATTAAAATCTCAATAAAAAAATAACAAGATTGTGCAGAGATCTGGATCTGAAGAATGAAGAGGAAGTTGCTTTGAAAGAAGCTGAACTAAATGAAGAAGAATGTGGCAACAGTACTCATCAGAAACTTGTGATATGCAACCTACACAACTTGCTTGCAGAAAATGAAGATTTATTGATGAAACTCAAAGACTATAATCTTAATGATTACTTTTCAACAGAAAGAAAAAAAAATCTTCATGTTTTGATCAATAAACCTTATGATTAAATATGCACACCCATGTTTATCGCAGCTTTGTTTACAACAGCAAAGAGTTGGAAGCAACCTAAGTGTCCATCAACAAACTAATAGATAGAGAAGCCCTGGTATATTCACACTATGGAATACTGCGCTGCATTGAAAAACAAGGAACTCATGCAATGTTCTTCAAAATGGGTGGCCCTGGAGGACATTATGCTGAGTGAAATAGCTCAGTCACAAAGGGACAAATACCGCATGGTGCCACTGTTGTAGAATGGATCTGACATCAGGGTTGGGGTAAGACAGAAAAAACTGGATAAATTATGTACACTGTATTGAAACAGATGAGGGAAAGAACAGATTAGAGGCGATATATGATTATTATGGTCAGCACAGGAATCCAGAATTAAGGTTGCATAGAGAAGTGTACAGGGGTGGGGAGGAAGGGATGGGAGAATTGTATACCAAAGAAGGAATTTTTTTTCTTTTCCTTTTTAGAGAGGGAGAAAAGTGCGTCAATGAATGAATGGAAGTCCAAAACCTCTGTAAGTGTTTATTAAAATTAATAATTAAAAAAAAGAAAAAAGAAGTCCCTTTGCATTTGTCAAGCTGAGAGGATAAAAATAAATTTAAGCCTCAAATTCCAATACTGAAAGGTGCTATGGGCTAAATATTAAATGACTCAGAAAGCATCAAAAGAAGATGGAAGGAATACGCAGAATCAGTGTAAGAAAAAGAACTGACCAACTCTGAGAAATTTCAGGATTATATGAACAGGAGTCACTGGTAATGAAAGAGGAAGTGGAAGCTTCATTGAAGGAATTGGGAAAAAATAAGGCTCTAAGAATCAATGAGTTACCAATTGACTTGTTTCAAATAACAGATGCAACCCTGGATGCACTCAGCAGTCTCTGCTAGGGAATTTGGAGGACAGTTGTCTGGCCAGTAGATCAGAAGAGGTCCATATTTGTTTATATTCCCAAGAAAGATGATCTAACAGAATGTAGAAACTATAAAACAGTATCATTAATATCAAAGGTAGACAGAATACTGCTGAGGAGCATTTTAAAATGGCTAAAACAGTACATATATAGGGAAATTTCAGAATTTCAAGCAGGATTTATAAGAGGTCATAGCACTCTGGATATCACTGTTGATTTAAGATGGATCCTAGCTGAAAGTAAAGAATACCAGAAGACTATATAATTATGCTTTATTGACTAGAAAAAGACATTTGATTATGTAGATCATAACAAGTTATGGCTAACATTGAGAAGAATGGGAATCCCAGAGCTCTTAATTGTGCTCGTATGAAACCTATACCTAGATCAAGAGGCTGTTGTGTGAACAAAGCAAGGGAACACTATATGATTTAAAAATAAGAAGGGAGTGCATCAGGGTTGTATCTTTTCTCCATATCTATTCAATCTGTATGGTAAGAAAACTATTCAGGAAGCTGGCCTCTATGATGACTAATGTGGCTTCAGGTTTGGAAGGAGACACATCAATAACCTGTGTTGTGCAGACAACATAATCTTGCTTGCTAAAAGTGAGAAGGACTTGAAGCACTTATTGCAGAAGATCAAAAATACTTCAACAAGGATTGAATCTCATGTCAAAAAAACAAAGATTCTTACCACTGGACTAATAGGCAATATCATGATAGATGGAGAAAAGGCTGAAATCATCAACAATTTCATCTTACTTGGGATCCACAATTAATACCCTTGGTACCAGCAGTCAGGAAATCAGGAGATAAAATGCACTGGGAGAGTCTGCATTTAGGGACCTTTCCAAATGCCAGTTTGAGGACTAAGGTGGCCCTGTCTTTCGATCACTTGCTATGCATCTGAGATTTGGACACTGAGTAAGATTATTTCTACATCCTTATTAGTAAATCCTGCAGTTAAGTTCATGAACATAGCAGAGCCAACAGGGGCCAATGCTTTGTATGCTTCTTAATCATAACCAAACACCCTGAGAGAGTGACACATTGGTTCTGAAGCCTTGGGAATATAATCTTGGAGGATATCAAGGACAATTGGTATAACACAGTCCACTAAAACAGTGACGAAGCTATGCTACTTTGGTGAATTGAGACTGAGGTCTTATCATCTAAGGTGCAACTATTTGTCTCTTCCTGTCCAGGACAAAGAAGAAGGCAGAGAAGTAAAGATTTACTGAAATAATTAGTTCAGAAGACTAATGGACCATGTAAAGTTCAACTCTTGAACCACAATAGCTACCACAGGAATCACCACCACTCTGAGATTCTAAGAGCTAGACTGTACCTGGCTACTACCACTCACCACTCCAGACAATAGAAGATCCGAGCCAGGACAGGGGAAAACATGGAACCAAACAGAAACATAAGAAACACTAGGCTTGGCCTTAGGTCACCCTTTGAAACAGGAACAAAATTTACTTCTGTTTCTCAACTATTAGCTAAACAAGACAGGCCTATAAGATTAGCAATAACACCAAAGAGATACTCACTTCTTTGAATAACCACATCAGGTCAAACAGCAGCCTTTCCCCAAGGATAAAGGCTTCAAGGCAGGCAGGAGTAGAAATGAAAGGTTAATGGAAATGATAATTACAGGCAGGAAGTGGCAAGAGTGTAATTCCATTGTGGGTATGGTAATTAATGTTATAAAACAAAATTTGCATTAACGGTTGAAAAGAAAACCAATATGCTTTGTAACTTTTACACAAGTCACAATAAACAATAACTGCAAATAAAATGACATGGATACCAGAAGAGACTCTGAAACTTGCTCTTGAACATTGAGAAACTAAAGGTAAAAGAAGAAACTATGAAATAAGAGAATTGAAAATAACATTTGAAAGAGCAGCTCAAGAAGTCACAAACTATTAAAGTGAAATATGCAGCAATTTTGAGGTAGAAAGCCAATCCTCAAGATGAAAGAGTAGGGAAGAAAATTCAAGCCTCGAGTTGGAATACTGGAGGACTCTATAGGCAAAATACTGACTGATATAGGAAATATCAAAAGAAGATGGAATACACAGAGTTACCGTACCAGAAATTTAGTCAACATTGAACCATTTTACAAAGTAGTATATAATCAAGAATCTATAGTACTGAAGAAAAAATTCAAAATTTTACTAAAGTCACTGATAAAAGATAAGTCTTCAGAATAGAATAACAATTGAGGTATTTATTCAAACAGAGGTAGCTCTGGAAAAGTTGATTTATCTATGGCATCATATTTGGAAGACTTACTGGCCCCAGCAACTAGAAAAGATACACACATGTGCTATTTTTTTTTTAAAAAGTGATCCAACTGACTGCAGAAATATCAGAAAATATCATAATACCACACAAAAGTAAAATATTGCTGAGGATTATTTAAAAAATTATTACAATAGCACATCCACAAGGAATTGCCATGAATTCAACCTGTATTCAGAAGAGGTTGTGGAATGAGCAATATCTTTTTGATGTCAGATGGACTTTGGCTGAAAGCGGAGAATATCAGAAAGACACTGATTTGAGTTTTATTGATTATGCAAAGTCATTCTACTCTGTGGGTCATAACAAATTTTGGATAACATTGAGATGAATAGGAATTTCAAAACACTTAATTGTCTTGTGGAATCTGTACAAGAACAAAGAAACAGCTATTCAAAGAACCATACAAAACTGTACATGGCTTAAAATCAGATACGGTGTGAGTCAGGGTTGTATCCTTTCGCAGTAATTATAACCATTGTACTAAATAACATAAAGAAGAAAATGGCATCAAGATTGGAGACTCATCAACAAGGTCTGCTATACAGATGACACAACCTTGCTTGTAGTAGCAAGTGGAGAAGACATGAAGTACTGCTTGATCAAACTCAAAGATTATAGCCATCAGTATAGATTACACTATAATATCTCCTCTCCACCCCCTGCCCCCACTCCAAACTCCTCACCACTGAAACAATAAGCAAGAGAAATGGAGGGAAAGTTGAAGTTGTCAAGGATTTTATTTTACTTGGCTCTACAATCCATTCTTGGGAATTCATCAACTGAAAAGTGATGCTGTTGTTGCTGTTGTGTCGTTGTGTCGCTTGAGACTCATAGTGACCCGACGTACAACAGCCATAAACTCTGCTCTATCCTGTGCCAGTCTCACTGTGTCAGACACACCCATTCCCATTACGCCAGACAATGTATCAATCCACCTCATAGAGGGTCTTACCCTCCTGCACAGTCCCTCCACACACCCTTCCCAATTTTGAACCATGTATTGTTTCTTTGCTCTGTTCTGATGACTGCCTCTTGGTCCAACTATAGGTTTCACATTAACATGATCAAGTGTTCTGGGATTCCCATTCTTCTCAGATTCAGCCACAGTTTGTTATGATCCACACAGTCAAATGCCTTTGCATAGTCAATGAAACACAGATAGACATTCTTCTGGTATTCTCTGCTTTCAGCTAAGATCCATCTAACATCAGCTACAATATCCCTAGTACCATAACCCCTTCTAAACCTAGCCTGGACTTCCGGCAGTTCTCTGCTGATGTGCTGTTCCAGTCGTTTTTGGATAATCTTCAGTAGAATCTTGCTTGCATGTGAAATCAATGATATTGTTCTATAGTTTCCACATTCTGTTCGGTCACCCTTCTTTGGAACGGGAACAAATATAGATCTCTTCCAGTCAGTTGACCAAGTGGTTGTTCTCCAGATTTCTTGGCACAACTTGGTGAGCATGTCCAGGGCAGCATCTGTTAGCTGAAATATGTCAATTGTATAGTATACCATCTATTCCTGGGACTTCATTTTTTGCTATTTCCTTTGACGCAGCTTGAACTTCATCCTTCATCACCATAGGCTCTTGCTCATATGTTGTTTCATGAAATTCTTATGTGATAGGTTTGGATTTTTTAGCTTTCTAAACTTTTCAGAGTTTTCCTTGGGGCAGTATAGCACTAAAAAAGTTATACTCAGTTATAAGAAAAGACTGAACAAGACACTTTATAAACTCAATTATAGAAACAGTGTTACATATAAAAAACATGGTTTCCTTGTCTTGGTGACAATGCAACAAAGATAAGGCATGTGTTCATCCAGACATATTAGCTTTCAATAATAAAACGTTGAGACATTGCACTGACCATAGTCTGTATTTTCTGGCTCCCAGCAATTTGATGGCCAAAAATAGGGTGTCTGTGGAATTAAATGAGTGAAACATAGATTAGAAAAGTAAAGCACTAAAGATTTTCTTAACTTATTTTGTTTCCATCTTAACCAATCACCCAGCGTAACTGATTACTCGCCCACTAAATAATGTTTTAATTCAGGAAAAATTGTGTTTGTTTTTTTCTAATTTGCTTTGCCAGGAAATTGTTTAATCTCCAGGTATACGAAGAATGAACAGGTTAAAAATCTCATACTTTGCTACAATTTTACAACTGATACATAGGTAAAACGTCTTCGTTTTTCATTCAAGCAAAAATGCTGGCTCACAAATAAGAGTGAGAGTGGAGGGTTATACTCAGCATCAGGGCAAAACATATTTAAATATAACAGATTATTTGTTGTGCATCATGTATCACAATATTCCTTTCAGGATATTTGAAACTTTAGACATCAAAACCTTTCCCTAAATTTTGGAAGTCATTTGCCTAGTCCTGCTAATTATGTAAAATATTTCTCAACATTATCTAACTAAATGAAAACAACTTTTTATTTTTACTTTTAAAAACATTATTTCTCAAAAACATTTAGTACTCCAAATATTTGAACTGGACAAACTCAAGATAATTTTTAAAAACAAACAACTAATAATACCTTAGCTGAGTTTATTTCATTAATAACAGGCAAAATTCCCAAAATAGGAAATTCTACAAGTTGATCGACTATACTACAAAGAATATGTCTGACTAGGAAAAATATTATTATTAACCATCAGTAGTTCATTTTTATCCTAAACTTATTTTCCTAGCCATGCTAGCTGAACATGCTTGGCACTGGTCTACGAACCAACCATGAACACTTGTGAACTCTATCAAGTCCTAGTCCCGAGAATGATAGTGATTCAGCCAGCGAATGGGAGCGTGACTACAGACGCCAATTTGTAAAATTAATTGAACTTATTAGGCGTTTAGATTAACTATTTGCATTACTCATAGCATATAACCAGTATATGCTAATCATCAATTCTTATTTACTAAAATGTTAACCTTAGAACAACTAACACTAATTTAATAAGCTATTTCAAGCCATCATTACTTTAACTGCATGCAGAATAAAGGTGCACTATTTCAAATTATTTTAAAATTATTTTTCCGTTTTCAGAAGCAGTTTATTTTTTTAAATAATTTTAATGAACATTTACAGAGATTTTGGATTTCCATTCATTCATTGCTGCACTTCTCTCCCCCCGCAATCCTCCCCCCGCCCCAGTTCACTCCTCTCTTTCAAAAGTAAAAGAAACGCTCCCTTCCTGGTACACAATCCCCCCTGCATCCCTCCCACTGCCCCAAGTACATTCCACTATGCAACCTTAATTGTGGACTTTTGTGATAATCACAATACCCTATCATATATTGCTTTTTTTCAAATATTTAAATCAGTAACACTGCTTCAGGACATGAATTTTTTTATTTTCTATTTATTCAATGTAAAACTTTCCTATGATTTGGATATAATATAGCCTTTGGATAGAAGAGTTCTAAGACGTGGTAGAAGCATTAGTACCACAGTGGTTAAGCTAACCAAATGATCAGAGATTAGAAGATATCAACTGTTCTATGGGAGAAGGAAGAGATATCCTGCTTCTATAAAAACGTAGACTTCAAGATCATGGAGCAATTCTACTCCATCCTACACAGTGACTCTGAGTTGGAACTAAACCAAAGGTAGAAGGTTGGGTTTTTATTATTATTATTATTATTATTAAATTTTATTAGTTTTAATGAACATTTACAGGGATTTTGGGTTTTCATTCCTTCATTGCTGCACCATTCTCTCTACCCTCCTCCCCGGTTTGTTCTTCTTCCCCACCATCCGAATGTCTGTTTTAATTGTCCAATTGCCATAGTGCTTGTCAAAGTCAGTTCTGATTAATCTCCTTTGTCGGTGTGTCGAAGGTTGGGTTTTGTTTAAAAAGATGTGATTTTAAAAAAAAAAAGATGTGATTAACACACCTAACTACAAATGGTTAACACACACAGCTGCTTACTCAAAGGTTGCAAGTTCAAGTCCACACAGAGGGAAGTGGGAAGAAAGGCTAAATGACTTATTTTTTAAAAATCAGCTACTGAAGACCCTATGGAATATAGTTCCATTCTGATATACATAGGTTGCATGAATTGAAGTCTACAGTAACAGATAAGAAAATAGAAATAAAAATATCTTGGAAGAACAGTGATCTTTGAGAACGATTATTTACTTTCCCTCTTGGTTCTCAGCTTTCCTAAGAAAGTTCTTACATACTCAAATTACTATGCAGTCATACAGCATAGTACTGGTAAAAGAGCATGCCAATGTCTGAAAGACAATTCATGGGGGGAAATGCTCTGAGAACACCTGTGGACTTTGTAGATTTTACATTCTGCTAGTCCATGTACTTTAATTATATAAGCTATGATCCACAAAGCATTGTTAATGAATTATAAAGCCTAATGAAATGTACACTTCAGGTAAATAATTGTGAAGTCAAGTAACAGAAGATGCAGAATGACTGAAATGAAGAATCCCTGATGATTTACTTAAAGAATAATCATGTTTGTCTCACTTGAAAATGATCTGGAGTAGCTTAAAATCAGTTTTCAAGTTTCCTACATTGTCTTTTGTCTCAGGTAAATTTATACACACAAAGCAGTATGCATGTTAGCCTACATAAGCTAAGAGAAGGGGTTTAGACACTACTGCAGTGACTCTGTGTAATTATCCTGTTTTACCTTGGAGCTCCAATCATCCTGATGAGAGGCTGCTGGGACTGAAGTTGGCGGGGACCAGAACAGATGAAACTCAATTACATCTCTCAACCTTCTCCCTAAATGTAATTTATAGATGGAGACTCTCCAATCTCCCCCCCCCCAAACTAAGTAACTTCTTGAATTTCCTTTATGCTTTTCACTATTACATAATTTATTTGTCTTTGGATTTATCACTTTCTCTGCCTTAAACTTAACAATCATTTTCAAGTGTTCAAAAAAGAAAACTGACCAATAATCAAAATACTGGCACCTATTTTACCATTGATGAGCATTTTCATTAAACTTACTTGAAAGCGGTAAAATGTGCCATCATCCTTCAGTGTGAGGACATGGTCTGAAATTGGGAAGAAATAGCCATGGGCAGCCATTAATGTTCCTAGATGGAGCGCTTCCACTGTGAGTGAAAAGGAAAAAGAGCACAGAAAAGCTTTATTTACTCACTGAGGTTTCTATTTTTTACTTACAGCAGTGTAATTTCTTCTGTCTGGTTCTCTTTGTGCCTACTGGCATTGCAATTCCTCACATCCTGAACACTAATTGCTCCACCTTTTATTTCAGCTGTCTTACTTAAGGTGGTAAGATGCTTGTGGTTTCTGGACTGAGTGTGTAACAACCACATAGCCACTCTCACTCCATGACGACCAGTCATGAGAATTCAGAGTTATGGACACTGAAGCTGGAAGGCTGTTTGGGCAACTACTAGAATTGAAGACTGTGTTTGCTTAAGACTAGCAAGGGAGAGGGAAGCCCTTACGAAGATGAATTGTCACAATGGCCACAATGAGAACTATGAACACATGGCAATCATCAGCATACTGTCGGACAGGACAATGTACTTAGTACAGTTTGGAGTAACTCACTGACAGCTATGTATTTCTAACTGAATCTTGAAACCTTTGGTTGATAGCTGAAACAACTCTTACAATTCTTAAACTAATATTCTAGATATAACTATAAATAGATTCATCTGACATTTAAAAATTTATATTTTTCACTATGACAAGATGGTAAACGAGGTAAATAACAACTTAGTTATGTTGTTACGTGCCATAGAGTCACTTGCGACTCATAGCGACCCTACATACAACAGCCCTAAACCCTGCTCTATCCTGTGCCAATCACACTGCCTCCGACACACCCATTCCGATTATGCCAGTCACTGAATCAGTCTACCTCAAAGAGGGCCTTTCCCTCCTGCGCTGTCCCTCCACCCTCCCAAGCATGATGTCCCTCTCCAAGGACCTGTCCCTCCTTACAACATGTCCAAAGTATGTCAGACGAAGCCCCAGAATCCTTGCCTCCAAGGAGTAACCTGGTTTAACCCTCTCCAGGTTGAATCTGTTTGTTTTCCTAGCAGTCCATGGTACATTCAATACTCTTCTCCAGCACCACAGCTCAAAGGCATCAATTCTCCTTCTATCCTCCCGAGTCATTGTCCAACTCTCTGAGGCATAACAAGTGATTGAAAAGACCATGGCCTGTATCAGACACACCTTAGTCTCCAGAGAAACACCATTGCTTCTCAGTACTTTGGAGAGGTCCCTAACATCAGACTTTCCCATTGCAATACATCTTTTAATTTCCTGGCTACTGGTGCCAAGAGTGTTGACTGTGGAGCCAAGCAAACTAAAGCTGTGAACAATCGCTTCACCATCCATCCTGATGCTGCCAATTGGTCCAGTGGTGAGAATCTCTGTCTTATTGAAATTGAGCCTCAATCCATATTAAAGGCTGCAGCAAGAGCTTCAGGTCCTCCTCAGTTTCATCAAGCAGGGTTGTACCATCTGCATAACACAGACTGTTGATAGATCATCCAACAATCCTGATGCCACATTTCTCCTCATAGAGCCTAGCCTCCCGAATGATCTGTTCAGCACACAAGTTGAAAAGGTATGGAGACAGGACACATCCCTGAGGTACACCCTTCCTAATTTTGAACCATGTATTGTTTCCTTGCTCTGTTCTGATGACTGCCTCTTGGTCCAACTATAGGTTTCACATTAACATGATCAAGTGTTCTAGATTCCCATTCTTCTCAGAGTCAGCCACAGTTTGTTATGATCCACACAGTCAAACGCCTTTGCATAATCAATGAAACACAGACATTCTTCTGATGTTCCCTGCTTTCAGCTAAGATCCATCTACCATTAGCTACAATATCCCTAGTACCACGACCCCTTCTAATGTTCCCTGCTTTCAGCTAAGATCCATCTAACATTAGCTACAATATTCCTAGTACCACGACCCCTTCTAAACCCAGCCTGGACTTCAGGCAGTTCTCTTCAGTAGAATCGTGCTTGCATTTGAAATCTATGATATTGTTCTATAGTTTCCATACTCTGTTGGGTCACCCTTCTTCGGGATGGGAACAAATATAGATCTCTTCAAATTGGTCAGCCTGTCCAGGGCAGCATCTGTTAGCTGAAATATGTCAATTGTATAGTATACCATCTATTCCTGGGGCCTCATTTATTGCTCTTTCCTTCAAAGCAGCTTGAACTGCTTCCTTCATCACCATAGGCTCTTGCTCATATGTTGTTTCATGAAATTCTTCTGTGTCTGCCAATTCCTTTCGATGCAGTGACGCAGTATATGCTTTCCATCTTCTTTTAATACTTCCTGGATCATTTAATATTCTGCCTAAAACATCCTTGATTATAGCAACTCGAGGTTTGAATTTTTTTCTTCAGTTCTTTGAGCTTAAGAAATGCTGAGCGAGTTCGGCCCTTTTTATTTTCTGACTCCAACTCCTTGCACATTTCATTGTAATATTTTACTTTGTCATCTTGTGCTGCCTTTTGAAATCTTCTATTCTCTAAAATTAAGATACAGGGGGGAAAATATCCCCAACCTCAAAACAGATAGAGATGATAATTCTGGAACTTTGAGTTGGGAAAAAAAGTGATACAGAACTAGTTGAAATATCAACTTAAGAAGTCCCTGAATGAAAATTCCAAATAGAGATTTTGAGAGGTGAATTGTGAATGGATAAGGGACATTACAAGCATTCTGAAATTTTTTTCAAGCAGTTTTCTTATCACCACAGGGACATGAGACTGTGATGGTGTCCACACCAGCAGCTGGCAGACGATCTCCTCATCACAGGTTGATCTCCTCCTTATTCCTCCCATTCTCCCAGGGATAAGAACAGTGACCTTCCTTGTGTCCAATCACTAGGTGACCAGCAGTGCTAAAAATGGCTTGCCACAGTACGGTCTGAGGCCAGGCTGGCACCATTTCATGTGTGATACTGAGAACCAGGAGCCTGCAGAACTCAAAGCAGAGAAGTCTGTTGTGGCCTGGAGTCAGTGCACATTATCTTTGACTGAAATCTTGTACCCTCTTTTGGAAAAATGGCCTCTCACTGGGAAGCCATGTGGATTTGGCGCCTGGTGCCCTATATGCCTGTGTTGGGAGCTGCATCACGACCAATCTCTGTTCCCTGGCACCAGTGTGCAATCACACAATCTCTCCTCTTGGGCCCATTTTTGGCCCTCTCTGGGATGACAGAAACCATTGCTGAAAGGATGGCCCCTGAAGTGTTAGCATCAGATGCACAAGGCACCGACATGGGGAGGTACATGCATTCTTCCTACAAAGGCTGTGGTAGTACCCCTTCTGACCTGCTGTCCACCTACTTTGTGGTCTGGCAAAAGCTTTGAGCATCTAGGACCAGGTGCATGCCACCCATGAATTTGGAGACATGTGTGCTACCCATCTGGTTATGCAAAGAGATTGAGTAATCTTAGAGTGGGTGCTTACCTGCACCTATCTCTCATACTAGCAGAAGCAACATTCCAGGTTAAACAAATTACCCTGGGGACATCTGAGACCAGCAGAAACTTTATCCCAGACTGGGTGTCCTGCCCCTTAACACTTCCCAAACTAGAAGAGGTGCCATCCAAGCTTGACCAGCCAGTCTTCGGGCTTCCCAAAGGGTCAGTGAAAGCTCTGTCCTTGGCTGAGCATCTTTCCTTTAGCCACATCTCCAATGATCAGGAACTCTATCCTAACTAGCCATCTTGACCTCAGCTGCCCGCTGAACTGACAAAAACTCCACCCCACAATAGACAACTTGCCTTCATCTGCCATAGCAATGGCAAGATAATCAATTAGGTACCCTGTGAATATACTGCAAAGGTTTATCTTTTTTTTTTCTGTCTTGCTTTTTGTTATCTTTCCCCATCCATCCTTTTTTCATTTCTTCTTTCCTCTTTTGTTTTTTACATTTCTTTATATATATGCTTGTTTCCTTTTCCTTTCTATTTTTTCCTCAATTTTCTTTACTAACCTTCCTCAATTTTTTTTATACACACTTAGACTAGAATGGCATTTAGAGCTCTTGTACATAGGGTTGCTATGACTCACAAGTGACTCGATGGCACACAGCAACAAAGACAACTACTCTTGTGGGTTTTTATTTTATTTTGAGGGGGTTATTAAACATTTTTCCATCCTATCTAACTATTGCCAACACTTTTGGCTTATAGCAAAGACTGGCAATGATTGATGTATGATAGTCTGTAACCAACAAAAGCCTAGTCTGCTCTTAGCTGCTGTAAATAAACAATGAAGAGAAAACTGCACACATACTTCTATCCTCTACTGCACCCACCAAAAAATAGAAGCTCAAATATTAAGAACTGCCAAATCAGTAAGCTACATAACACACTTGCACAGATCAATCAGATATATCAAAACAAAATCCTACAGATACAACACACTCACCAGAGGCAATGGGCACCTTCGAATAACACACACATACACACAATCTTTCAGAGAAAAACAAAATGGTTGGAAATTCCTCTAAAAGAATTAAAAAATATTTTGAAAAGCTAATAAAGTGCCTTCATTAGACTGAGAAAAAGTCTGAGGAAAACACAGATATAAATTAAGGGGGGCAAAGACAAAATTCTAGAAGACTTTAAAGAAACAGTATAAGATAAAATTAATAAAATAAACAGACAATTAAAAGCCATATAAAAACAGAAACTTAAAATCCAGAATATTCATCATTTCAGAAATAAATAATGTATGTCAGAAATAATATATTTCTCAAATTTAAAGAAGAGATAACCCATTGGAAGATCAAAAGAGGCCAAGTGAACAATGGAATATACAATTAGTGAGATGGATGATAAATCCCTTGATACTACTCGTTAGAGAAACAATCTGGGACGCAGAGGGGGAGAAGTAGGAAAATAAAGAAAATATAAGAATTACATGGGATACCATCAAGAGGAATAAGTTATATGTGTGTGGAGTTACAGAACAGAAAGAGACAACAAAACACGGAGGTTTGTTTCAAGAAAGCTTCCCAAATGTTTAAAAAACAAGAAGATAAGCCTTCAGAAGCTTAATAGGCACCAACAAGAACAGACTCTTAAAGAAAAGATCTCAAAACAGAACACATCTTTCCAAATTCAAGGGCAAGCAAAAAAATTGTTTTCTAATTTGAGTAAACTTTAAGGAATGTACTAGGTAATTATTACAAAACATTATGCTGAGTGAGGTATCTCAGTCACAAAGGGACAAATGCTATATGGTGCCACTGTTGTAGAATGAGGCTGGCATTGGGGTGGGGTAAGACTGAGAAAAACTGGATGAAATATGTTTACGGCATTGAAGTCTATGGGGGGAGAGAATAGTCTAAAAGTATTATATTTTAGGGCATTA
>NW_006400162.1:210712-214395 GCF_000299155.1 Elephantulus edwardii
AAAAAAAAACAACAAAAACCAGTTACATCCAGAGGATTCTGATTCAGGAGCTGAGATAGTCAAAACTTGTAAAGTGACTTTTTTTGGTAGTACTTAATCTAACACAAAAGAAAATGAGAAAACATGTACCTGGTTGATCTGGGCTGGAAAATATTTCCTAATCAACATTAAAATCTTCCAGTTAATCAATTAAGGTTTCTGTGTACAGATAATGAATCTGGGAAGCAAAATACTTTATTAAAAACTTGAACAAGCTTACATCCACAAGGAGTATCATAACTATAGCTAAAGATTTCCAAAAGCAATGTTGTTCTTATGTGTTGTCAAGATGCTGGAGACTCACAGTGACTCTATGCACAGTATCTCTGACCCTTTCCTATCCTGAGCCAGTCTCACTATTTCTGATGCACCTACCCCATTACTCCAGTCATTATGTCAATCTGCCTCATCCAGGGTCTTCCTTTCCTGCACTGTCCCTCCACTCTTCCATGCATGAGGTCATCCCCGAAAGACTGTTCCTTCCTTGCCACATACTCAAAATATGTCAGATGGAACTTCAAAATCCTTGCTTCCAGGGAGCAGCTTGATTTCACTCTCTCCAGGACAGAAATGTTTGTTCTTTTGGCAGTCCATAATATACTCAATCCAGCACCACAAGTCAAAGGCATCAATTCTTTTTCTATTGTCTTTAGACATTGTCCAGCTCTCCAACACAGTAAGTAACTGCAAAGATCATAGCCTGGATCAGGTGCACCTTAGTCTCTAGACTGACATAATTGCTCTTCAACATTCTAGAGGAGTCCCTTACAGTAGATTTTCCTAATAAAATTTATCTTCTGATTTCCTGACTTCTGGTGCCAAGAGTGTTGATTGTGGAACTGAGAAAGATGAAATTGTTAACAATCTCAATTTCTTCACCATCTATCATAGGGCTGCCAATTGGCCCAGTGGTAAGAATCTTTGTTTTCTTGATGTCACAATATGGTGTACAAATGAAAATGAATGCCCAATGTCAATGAGGAGGCCACCTAATTCAGTTGAATTGTAGGAAGGACTAATATAAGAACACCCAGAATGTAATAATGCTGAGCAATACCAGTGACAAAAAGAACACAGAAAGCTAGAGATGATTTTTAGAGAAAAACTTGAGATCATTTTTAAAAGACATGTTACAAAAAAAAAATTTAAAAAAAAGACATGTTACTAGCAGAATTGTGTGTCTCCAACAGAGATATACTAATGCCTGAACCTCTCCCTCTGTGAATATGACTTTTTATCTCTCTCTGTATAATTATAGTCATTGTACAAAATGATCTCTACTGTAACAGGATTCTATTATATTTGTTGTTGTTAGGTCCCATCAGGATGTCTACAAATTACAGTAAGGCTATGCACCACAGATATAAACCTTGCCCTGTCCTGCACTATCCTCAGCGTCTTTGCCATGCTCAAGCCCATTGTTGCAGTCACTGTGTCAATCTGTTCCACTCATGGTCTTCCTTGACATTGTTACCATGGCTAGTGACTGTCTCTTGATAAAAGAGTCAAATGAAGAAAGAAAAGTCAACTTCCCTTTGACACAAGCAATACATGTTTGAGAGGATGTGGTGAGATAAGAACTCTTGTACATTGCTGGTGGGACTGTAAACTGGTACTACCACTCTGGAAAGCAGTTTGGCACTTCCTCAAAAAGTTGGACAAAGAAATTCCATATGACCCAGCTATTCCACTGCTTGGAATATGCCTTGAGCAAATGAGAACTGAGGCACAAACAGAGACTTGTACATCAATGTTCACAGCAGCATTATTCACCATCGCAAGAACATGGAAACAGCCCAAATGCCTAACTACAATGGAATGGATTGAGAAATTATCATATAGGCACACAATGGAATACTATGCAGCATGCAGGAACAATGGCTTTATAAATCACTACCTAACATGAGAGAGATTGGAGAGCATTATGCTAAGTTAACTAACTCAATCTCATAAAGTCAAATACTGTATAAGACCATTATTGCAGAGTATGTATGAGGATCCAAGGGGAAGGGGGGTTCTTAAATATAGGATTGCACAGTTTGATGGGTGGAGGGAGGGATTGGTAAAGGAAAGGGGAAAGGTCCAGTGTGTAAAATAATATATACAAACTTTATGAAGTTTGTAAGCCAAAATAAAATTACTACCTAACTTGAGAGGGACTGAAGAGTACTGAGTGAATTAATTCCACAAAGACAAGTACTGTATAAAACCGTAAAATGAGTATGAGGATCCAAGCAGAGGGTGGAGGGTGGGAGCAGATGTGTGAGGAGGTGCAGGAGGAGGGGATTAATCATGGGGTCATACAATTTGATGGGTGGGGGTGAGGGAAATGGGAAGGATCTGTTGTGAAAAACAACATATTTGACTTTTGTAAATAAACTAGTATTAAAACAAAGGGAAAATAAACATGGCATGTTTCTGTCAGAACTTTTAGCTTGCAGTTTCACTGCACACAATGTCTTAGAATCACTAAACTTCAAAACTTTGGTAAGCTGTTCACACATGTAAAGATGCTGGCTTTAAGGTCCACAGAAACGAGGTAAAAAGAGTTCTGGTGTCTTCACAGTTAACTGCCTGGTTGCTCATGGAAAGGTTGAAAGTCTGAACCTATCCAGTGTCTCCAAGGGAGAAAAAAACTCTGTAATCGGCTCCTGAAAAGATTATAGCAAAGAAAATTCTATGAATCAGTTTTATTATTAGACGGATTCACTTATGAGTCAGTCAATGTAATGGCATCCAACACTAATTTATGACAGGCAGTTAGAAATAAGTGAAGAATGTGTTTCCATGATTATTTCATAGGCTTATTCAGAAGTTGGCAATTTGTCTCTAAGCAATACATGTTTAAAGAAGCTACTTTACACTGCAATCCCAGAGGTGCATGGTTCAAATCCACCAGATGCTCTGCTGGAGGACAGGGGACAATCTCCTCCTATACCAGTCAGATCTGATTTGAAGGTGTACACACACACACACACACACACACACACAAATAAAAAAAAGAAGCTACTCTATCAATGATTACGTTCACTTACCACCCTACATTCCTGTTTTCAAATGACAAATGGGCAAACAGAACATAACAGAGGCCACATATGTGTTGACTTTTTAAAAGAATTTCATTTTAAAATATCTTTAGGGAATTGGCAAGGTTAAATTATAATAACTACTTACTCACTCTTTCTTCATAAACAGTTCCAAAGTAGCATTTTACTTGAATATATGCAATCATCAGAGTAACTTTGATACCAGCCACATATGCTCACCAAATTTAGTTGAGACCAGTATATCTGTCAGATTTCATTACTGTGTGCACAATTTGTTTTGCTTCCTAAAGAAGAAATGCTTCTCTTTAACTCAATGGAAAATCTGGAGCTCTGAGGGAAGATGGTGGACAAGCAGAATCTGTTGTCCACCTGGGAGAAGCACATGAGCTACAAGTCAGGCCAGGTGCACTACTTTGATCATGTCACTAATGCCACCAGTGGGAGTGGCCCAGTGGCAAAGCAGCAGCAGTGGCAAGAATGGGAAAGGGGAGTATAGCAGGGTCTGCTGTTCATACTGACAGACCAAACACAGCCAGTCCTGGTGGCCTCCTTCTTTTTCTTTTTAAAAATTTATTTAAAAAAATTATTTTGACTTTT